>NW_027494814.1:0-251519 GCF_021521415.1 Bidens hawaiensis | reverse complement strand
CAGCAAACAAGCCATACAAGGACTTCATGGCTACCAAACCCACCAGCTTCAGCGGTTCAGAAGGCGCCGTTGGTCTCCTCCAGTGGATCGAAAAGATGGAGGCTGCCTTTGTTATTAGCTCGTGCCCTGAGACACTGAAAGTCACGCACGCGGCAAGCATGTTGTCTAAACGCGCGCTGACCTGGTGGAACAACGAGATAAGAACCCGCGGGCGTGAGGCTGCCTTGGCCATGACTTGGTCGGAATTTGTAGCTTTGGTTACCCGCGAGTTCGTACCTCGCAGTGAGGTGCAGAAACTTGAAGCTGAGTTTTGGGTGCACAAAATGAAGGGCGCTGATCACCAAGGGTACACGGAGCGTTTTCACGAGCTCTCCCTTCTCGTACCACACTTGGTCACCCCTCCCTCCCGGGCTATTGAGCTTTACATCAATGGCCTACCTGACACTGTCCGTGGAATCGTTATCGGGGCTGACCCATCAACCCTACAAGCGGCCATTGAACTAGCTGCCCGACTGACCCAGGACCAGGTTAAGACTGGGGTCCTAGCCAAAGGTACGGGCAAGGCCGCTGAGGGCTCATCCAAAAAGATCAACCGCATCAAAAAGCGTAAGGCTAGCAGTTACGCGATGGTTACTCCCGCAACCCCAATCAGCTCTGTCGCTCCTGCTCCCACCCCTTCTGGAAGGCCAAAGAGGGAGTACACTGGGGTTCACCCCAAGTGCGGCACTTGCCAATTTCATCACCCTGCCGGAACCCCGTGCTGGAAATGCACGAACTGTGGACGTTTGGGGCACCTAGCGGAACGCTGCAGATTTCAAGGTAATCAACTGGCAATACAGAGCAGCAGTTCCCAACCCAACAACACTCGAAGCTGTTTCGAGTGTGGAGCCACGAACCATTTCAAGAGCAGGTGTCCTCGTCTTGCAAATCTTCCTCCGGCCCGAGGCCGAGCCTTTACTATTGGCGCTGCTGAAGCTCGCCAAAATCCTGACGTCATTACTGGTACGTTCATCCTTAACAATCTCTGGGTTTCTATTCTATTTGACACGGGTGCAGATAGGAGTTTTATTTCTAGCGAGTTGGTCCCATTGCTTAATCTAGGAACCTCTGTCTTAGACCCTGCTTTCTCTGTCGAAATGGCAAACGGAGAGTCTACCCAAGTGAACAAAATCGTTCGCAATTGCACGCTTACGTTTGATCAGACGTCTCTTAACATTGACCTCATCCCTATGCAATTAGGAAGTTTCGATGTAATTGTTGGGATGGATTGGTTGTCCATCAACCACGCGGAAGTGGTGTGTGCTGAGAAGCTCATTCGCGTTCCTTGTTCTTCTGGCGAGTCCATAATTATTCAAGGAGAAAGATCAGGCAGATGTCTGAAATTAATCTCCTGCTTTAAAGCTCGGCGATGCCTTCGAAAGAAGTGTCTCGCCTTCCTAGCTCATGTCTCCATCAAGAAATCTTTGGGGAAGAAGCTCTCTGATGTCCCCGTCGTGCGTGAATTTCCAGACGTTTTTCCTAAAGACTTACCCGGACTACCTCCTAGCCGACAAGTCGAATTCCACATCGAATTAGTTCCCGGTGCAACCCCCGTGGCAAAATCTCCGTATCGTTTGGCTCCGTCAGAAATGCAGGAATTATCGAGCCAGCTACAGGAACTACTAGACAAGGGTTTTATTCGCCCTAGTTCATCTCCATGGGGAGCTCCAGTCCTCTTCGTCAAGAAGAAGGACGGATCTTTCCGGATGTGCATAGACTATCGTGAGCTTAACAAACTCACGGTCAAGAATCGGTATCCATTACCAAGGATTGACGATCTTTTCGACCAGCTGCAAGGAGCCACTTACTTTTCCAAGATCGACCTACGCTCAGGTTATCACCAAGTACGCGTCATGGAGGACGACATCGCGAAAACCGCTTTCAGAACTCGTTATGGACACTACGAGTTCCTAGTCATGCCTTTTGGTTTGACGAATGCCCCTGCGGTGTTCATGGATCTCATGAATCGCGTTTGTCGTCCATACCTGGACCAGTTTGTTATCGTCTTCATTGACGATATTCTCGTTTATTCCCGCTCTAAAGCCGACCATGAGCTTCATCTCAGGCTTACCTTGGATCTGCTGAGGAAAGAGCAACTCTACGCCAAATTCTCCAAATGCGAATTCTGGCTAAGGGAAGTTCAATTCTTAGGTCACATCATTAACAAGGAAGGCATTCATGTCGACCCTGCCAAGATTGAAGCCATCAAAATTGGGGAGCGCCTACAACGCCAACCGAAATTCGTTCATTTCTTGGTTTAGCTGGGTACTACCGTCGATTCATCTCGAACTTTTCAAAGATCGTATTGCCTCTCACAATGTTAACTCAAAAAGGGGAACCATTCATTTGGAACCAAGAGCAAGAAGAGGCTTTCCAAACATTGAAACATAAACTCTGTCATGCACCAATCCTGTCACTTCCTGAGGGTAACGATGATTTTGTTGTTTATTGCGACGCCTCGAGCCAAGGTCTAGGCTGCGTCTTAATGCAACGCGGTAAGGTTATCGCTTATGCCTCGCGCCAACTCAAGAGTCATGAGAGGATTTATGTCACCCACGACTTGGAATTGGGTGCTGTGGTCTTTGCCTTAAAAATATGGAGACACTACCTATACGGTACGAAATGTGTCATCTTCACCGACCACAAGAGCCTACAACACATCCTCAACCAAAGGGAGCTAAACATGCGACAACGTCGATGGGTTGAACTCCTAAGTGACTACGACTGCGAAATCCGCTACCACCCTGGAAAGGCTAACGTAGTGGCTGACGCGTTAAGTCGCAAGGAAAGGACCCAGTTGCATGCGATCCGTATTCAGTCCAATCTTCCCTCCTTGGTTCTTGAAGCTCAAAAGCAAGCGATTGCTGGTGGTGATCTCAAAAATATGCTATCTTGCGGTGCCGAACGGAAGTTTGAAACCAAGTCTGATGGTATACTTTACTACTTAAATCGCATGTGGATTCCAAACTCTGAACCACTTCGAGAACTTATCTTGAATGAAGCGCACAAATCCAGATACTCTATTCACCCGGGCAGTGATAAAATGTATCAGAATCTCAAGTCTCACTTCTGGTGGCCGGGTATGAAGAAAGTCATAGCTTTGTACGTCGGTAGGTGTCTAACATGCTCGCGGATCAAGACTGAACATCAGAGACCATCTGGCCTGTTACAAAAACCGATCATACCGCAGTGGAAGTGGGACGAAGTCGCTATGGACTTCATTACCAAACTCCCGCGGACACCCAGCGGTTATGACACGATTTGGGTTATCGTGGATTACTTGACCAAGTCTGCCCACTTTCTCCCTGTCCGCGAGGACTACACTACGGAGAAGCTGGCGCGGATTTACATTCGTGAGATCGTAACCCGTCACGGTGTGCCTAAGGGCATCACGTCTGACCGTGACCCCTCTTTTGCGTCAAGGTTCTGGAATTCATTTCAGAAAGCCTTTGGGACAAGTGTGAAACTTAGCTCTGCCTATCATCCTGAAACGGACGGACAGAGCGAAAGGACCATACAAACCCTGGAGGATATGCTCAGAGCCTGTATCCTTGAATTCGGTAGTAGCTGGGAGACTCACCTTCCTCTTGCAGAGTTCTCATACAATAACAGCTATCATGCTACCATCAAATGCGCACCATTCGAGGCACTCTATGGCAGGAAATGTCGTTCTCCCCTGTGTTGGTCCGAGACCGGAGATTCTCAAATCCTCGGCCCGTAACTGATACAGGAAACCACTGACAGTATCGCCATCATTCAGCAAAGACTTAAGGACGCCCGCTGTCGACACAAGTATTACGCTGACAAACGCCGCAAACCTCTGGAGTTCCAAATAGGCGATCACGTAATGCTCAAAGTTTCCCCCTGGAAGGGCATTGTTCGCTTCGGGAAAAAGGGAAAGTTTGCTCCAAGGTACGTAGGACCTTTCAAGATCATCGAAAAGGTCGGACCCGTAGCCTATCGCTTGGAATTGCCTCCAGAACTCAGCCGTGTTCGCAACGTTTTTCATGTGTTGCAACTCAAAAAGTGCCTCGTTGGCGAGACCGCTCAAATCCCGATCGACACGGTTCACATCGACGACAAACTACACTTTGTTGAGGAACCTGTCGAGATCCTAGATCGAGAAGTCAAAAGGACTAAACGAAGCCGGATACCCATAGTCAAGGTACGTTGGAACAACCATCGTGGACCCGAGTTCACATGGGAGCGAGAGGATAAGATGAAGGAGGAATACCCTCATCTGTTCGCATAGTCATCATCTTTGTAATTCTAGAAATCTTGGAGTCTATGTAATCGTAATCATGTAATCAGGGACCAATATCAATCAATGAAGTATCATGTTGTTCCTATTTGCTTATAAATATTCTCTTATTTGCATAACACCAAATTTGACTACCCATGACTTGTGCTGGAAAACACAAGTTGTGCATACTTAATCATGTAAACATTGGGGTAAACTATGTACCATTGAGCCAAAATTTGTCATCATTCTAGCATTCATGAAGCATGGTTGTGTGTGTGTGTGTGGTGTCGTGTCGATTTTTCTAGCCGCACACAATGGAGTTTATACACTGATACAAGGTGAACTCGTAATTATAGTCCGGAATATAATTACATCAAGTTCACAGGTGTATACGTGTATAAACAATATGCTATTGTGTAACTATGAGTCGTGAACTCAAGCTTCGTGTAGGGAATTAATCAATGAATGTTGAAGGAGTGGTGGGTTAGCCGCTGGTACACCCTATACATAAACCCCTTCGGCACAAGTTGATTATGTCTGAAGCGAGACTTGGAATTAGGGACTCATAGTTAGCGTGGCAGCTGTGAGGCGTTAAATTCAAGAGTTATTGAGGGAATTATCCATTGGAGATTGAAGGAGTGGTGGGTTAGCCGCTGGTACACCCTATATATAAACCCCTTCAATCCGAAATGAATATGTCTGATGTAAAGCTTGAAGGTGATGCCTTGTAGTGGAAAATAGTGTGTCGTCCTGTGTGTCATTGAACTAATAGGAGTCGAAAGAAACACCCAAGTGGAGTTGAGGGAGTGGTGGGTTAGCCGCTGGTACACCCTATATATAAACCCCTTCAACTTGATTTGGGTGGTATCCAAGACGAATATTAGGGGTAGTGGCGCATAGTGGTCATCATGGGATCATTTAATCTAAAACATCATTGCATCAACTATACTATGTTCTAAATTTCGGGACGAAATTCCTCTAAATTGGGGAGGATGTAACGCCCTGAAATTCGATTGGTAAACTAGGATCGTGAAATCATCGGAAACTATAGACTTTGGGATTCTGGACGATAAGTTCGGAACCCATATCATTGGAAAAATCTGCTTTTATCATTTAAAATGTTTATTTTATAAAACGACATTTACGCCTGAAAAATATTAATTTTTTTATGCTTTCGAAAAATTAAATGTTCTTATTTAAAAAGATTTCAAATAATTATTCGGAAAATGGTTTTATAAAAGTTTTGCTGAAAAAGTTTTAGTTTGTTTAAAAACTTATGAACTCGACTAGTCTTGACCCGTCGGTAGCCTAAACCCGAACCCGAGTCACCCGAGTATTTAAGCGGAAAATCAAGTATTCTTACACCATCTCTTTCATTTCCACCAACACTTCCCACCCAAACACTCTCATTCTAGAGAGAGAAACTAGAGAGAGAAAGTCTTCAAACTTCAAATCCGAGTCCACAAATCTGTTTGTTGTTATTATTGGTAAGATCTTCTTGAAAATCATCCATTTTCATAACCATTTTCGGCCTCAAATCGAGCAAAAACACCCATTTTCGTTTCTAGAGTTTTCGGGTCAAAAACCGTCTTGTTTTGGTGTCAAAATGCAGGCTTTTGTGTTTAAAATCACTAGGAATCGATAGCCCTTTCAATCCCGAGCATTTCCATGTCAAAAACTTCGATTTTGGGTCAAAAATCTGGAAAATCTGAAAAACCCGTAGGTTTCTCCGTCGCCCAGCTTGAAGGAGTCGAATCAGACTCATTCGATCGAACCAGTCGATCGAATCAGTCCAGTCGATCGAATAGGAAAGCAACCGAATGGTCTCCAACTCATTCGACCGAATGAGTTTCGTATTCGATCGAACGAGTGTCTATTCGATCGAACAAGTTCCATGTTCGACCGAACGAGTTTTTCCAACTGGTTCGACCAAATGTGTTTCTAGTTCGATCGAGTGTGCCTCAGATTCGACCGAATGTGTGTCTATTCGATCGAACGTGTTCCTATTCGATCGAATCAAGCCAGAACCAAGCTGTTTTCGTCTTTAAAACCCAGTTTTTGCTCGAGGCCGCGTAAGCTCGTTTTCTTAGACTTATAGCACGTTGTTAACCTTATATATATGTTCAACTCTAGGCTAAGGAGATCTATTGTAGCACCATCCTAACCCGAGATCAAGGTGAGTTCATAGCCCCTATTTAAGCTTTTCAAAACTACGGGGTGGAAACATGGTAACTTTACACGTTTGGATAAAATCATTTATGCAAACACTCTTTAAACTATAAACTTTTGGATTTCTACACACGTGCGGAAATCCACAAGCTTTTTAAGAATCTATAAACTTTGGAAATCTATGAACATGGGGAAAACCCATCAACTTATGGAGATCTAAGAACATCGGAAATCAATGAGTATGGGAAATTCTATGAACATTGACATCATGGGAATGGGAATCATATTCATATCATCATAGTCATTGTGTCAGCATGGAAATCTAGAGATCAAAGCATCATGAGTTGAATTGGACGCGAGAGTCTATTCTACTCTCGGTAGAACTCGCGACCATGAGTGGCATTCTATTCTCGGTGGCACTCGTAACTCATGGGATTTCATACTAGTCTCGGTGAAATCCATAACTCTTGAGGACCTATACTAGTCTCGGTAGGGACCAAGGGAACCCAGGATTCTTTGGGGAGTCTATCCTACTCTCGGTAGAACCTAGCTGAGTCCTGGATGACAAGAACGAGGTAGTCTTGGTTTAAGTCTTGCGTGGGTTCAATCAAGTCTTGTGTGATCATTGGGTTTCATCATCATTCATCATCATCATCATTTATTCACCATCATCTTGGATACTAGTAAACAGTGGGATCTTGGTGTTGGTTTATCTAGTAAACTTAGCATGCTCAAATCTATATGTCCTTATTTATGCTTAACTGCTATGTGCTACATGTACCGTTGGGAGACCACAAATCTTTGAGTAATCTTATCACAAACGACTCTAATGGGAGAATAATAAGCCCGCTGAGAGTCCAGGAGAACATTTCATGTTTTACTTACTACAAAAACCTCTTTGGGAAAACCAAGAGACCCTTTTCTTACAAACCATCTTAAAACCGGGTATTATATCCAAACATAGTAGTATAAGTTGTAGGAGTGGTGGGTTAGCCGCAGGTACACCCTATATATAAACCCCTACAACCTATACTAGTATGTTTGTGTATAAACTCTTTTTCTTTAAACCTATGAATTCACTCATCTACTTTATGTAGTTGACAGTTTGTTACATGTTTTCAGGAAATAATGCAGCAAGAAATCCCTAGCAAGTTTAGAGGCCTTAGAGAGATGAAGGCTAGTCTAGGAGTTGTTTGGAAACTTGATATTTTGTATTAAAACAATTTGTTTCATGTTACCTGGATGGTGTAATATTTGACATTTTGGTTATGTTTATGCATTTAGACTTTTATACTATTGTGCTCAACAATCACGACTTAGTCGCCGCGCCTCGATTATTCCGCCATCACGATCGGGGTGTGACATTGTGCATCAAGATTCTCAGAAAGCTGATCCTAAGACGTCACAACCTTCGTTGGGTAGTTTTTCTTACAATTACTTACAGTTGGATGGACCGTCAAGGGCTGAGTTTGATATGTTGAAGGATAAAGTTGAAAGCCAAGACGTAAAGAATATAAGTTTGTTGGAAGAAAATGAACGTCTCAGAGCTGATGATGCTGATGTCAAAAAGCGGTAAGACGAAAGTGAAAGAAAAGAAAAGATTGCTGATGATCTTCTATATGATCATATGAAAGTCTTCGTGATGATTGAGAAGAAGCTTGGGATAAGATTGAATTCTAAGGCTTATCGAGCTGAAGCAAGTGATACTATGTTTCAGAGAGACTATGGAGTTGATATTGGTTTTATTGAAGGTTTATTTCGTTTTGAATATGATGGTGAAAAGGCTGCTGAGAAGGGAAAGTCTAAAATTGAAGAACCTATCATTGTTGAGAATATTATAGCTTCTATGCAAGCTGGGGAGTCTAGCCATGTGGAGATACAGGTTACTAAACCTGTGATAGAGCCTATAATTGTACAACCCATTGAACAACAAAATGTTCAAGTTGCTGATGTAGTAAAGGTCGTAGAGGAGGGGGAACAAGAAAGAGAAGATGAGGAGATGGTAGATTTTAGAGATTCGGATTATGATGATTATCATGGTTTAGATGATGATGATGATGATGATGATACACCTCAAGGTGGTGCAAGCGCGGTTGTTGGCAAGTCTGAGAAGAAATTTCATTCTGTTGGTGGTGATGTTCAACAAGATGAATCACAACAGAAGTCATTATCTAAAAGTGCATCGGCTGAGAAGCCTTTGGAGAAATTAGAAGATTTAATTACCTCTAACTTTCGAATTTCTAATATGGTGGATGATTTGGAGGAAGGAGAGATTCCCGTGGATAAGTCGGAATTGACAAAGAGGTTGAAAGTTTCGGTTGATGAGTTAACGTTTGATTTTGAAAAGGATATTCATAATCCATTAATTAATGAAGATTGGCTGAATAGGGATGTAGAATTTGAAGATATTATTGTGTTAGTTAAGTATGTGGCTGAAGCTGAAAAAATTGATGCTTTAGATGAAGTTTTTGATGAAGAAATTGAAATGGAGTCCTCATGAGCAACCAAAGAAAGTTGAGAAGGTGGACATGAAAGATTGGTTTCCAAAACGTGTGGATGAGCCGAAACAAGTTTACCTTAATCCGGTGAAGTATTATCGGAAAACTCAACAGGATGTTGCTTTGGGAAAATGCATAATATTGCATATTTGAGTAAATTTCGGAAGATTGGAATTAAAAGACTATTTGGAGTGCATACTTCAATAGTTTTATGGAGTTAAAGTCGTTGTCGTTGTTTGATGTCAATGATATTTATATGCATTATGACTTTCTCTACAAGCCGATGAGGGAACATGTGAAGGAGGTTTTGGAGTTGTTGGTATATGAGGCGAAGCGTGGTTTCAAGAAGGACACCACAGGTTCTAAAAGTCTTTATGTACAAGTCTAGGAAGAATCCTGAAGGTGAATTGATAAGGACATTGAGGTATTCGAGGCCATACTCGCTACGCGTGATCTCATTGTACACAATGGAACAAGATTTTCATCCTTACTTCCTTTGTTGGTCTTATCTAGTGTTGACTGGTGAAGCGAGCATCTATTTGGATCAACAAGCTGGAGAACAGGTAAATTTTGTAAATGTAGGTGAAGTAGTGGAAAATGATGCTGATGAAGAGAATGAGATCATAGTAGCTAATTTCACTGATGGTGAAAAGACTGAGAGTGATGGAACATGTGAAGATCAACAGGAGATCAACATTGAGAGTGATCCTAAGGAGACCTAAGAGTGTTGATTCAATTCCAAGTGACTTTTTAAATCATTTTTGCCACCTAATGTGTTTGAAAGTTTTGCAGGTTCTTTTAATGGAGAGGAAGTTCCTCATGGAAAGATTTATTTTGGAGTTGATGAAGAAGATGAGATTGAGACAGCTGATGAAATTTCAGAGACTTAAGGAAATTAATGATGCAACTGTGCCAGCTGAATGTGTTCAAGCGACAGTTAATAAGGTGAGAAATGAAGATGTTCCAAAATCAACCATTCATCATGCTAACATGGTGGGTTATGTAACATTTTCTACTCAAGAGGTTAAACATATTTGTGAGTCGTATGATGGAAACAAATTAGTAATTAACACATTAATAAATGACTATAATAAAATGTTTCATGATTATCAAAATATAAAAGAGGCTTATGACAAGCTCCAAACGTGTGAGAAAAACTTGTTGGTGAAAATCCTACAAGATGAGAAAACAATTTATATGCTTAAACACACGGTTAAGGACAAACAGATTGCCATAAATAGGCATATTAATGAGAATGTGGAACTTAAAAGAGATCTTTAACTAATTAAAATCGAAACTGAAAGAGTTGAAACTAAACTAAAGAGTTATTCCGCCTTATCATATGTCCTTGATCATATTGTACTAAAAGAGGTTCCAAAATATCATATAGTACAACCCCCCTATTTGGAGCTTTTATCCCAAAAAACATGAAGGGTTCTTTAAGGCAACGAATGTGGTGACCGATTCACCACATCATGATATTCCATCATCTCTATCATGTGATGGGCAAGCTGTTAAGTCTTCTCACAGTTCTGAGTGTGAGAGTGAGGTGGGTAAGCAAGCTGCAAAATTTTTGCTTTCTGAGACAAAATATGAAACTCATTCAAGTCATAAAACTGGTAATCAAAATTCTGATAAAATTGGTAATCAGAGTTATGATAAAACTGGTAATCAAATTTCTAAATTTGCTAAAACCAGTTTTTATTATAAAAGAAAAGAAATAAAAGGTATTGGGTTCAAGGAGGTTAAAATCCAATGAATTTAACAAAGAGTTTGTAAAACTGAATAATGGTTTTTAAAATATTGTTTTTGTTATAGATGAGGCATCTGAGGAACAAAAAGAGGCCATCTTTGTAAACTAATCTGATGAAGAGTTTTATAGACTTATGGCTGAGAGAGAAAGGGACAAGAATCAAGTTTCTCCAGTTAACAAGTTTGTTGACAGGAAGAAGTGTTTTTGTTGTCATGAGGAATGACATTTGTTCTACTCATGTCCAAAAAGATTCTCGAATTCCCAAGTGAAAAAGCATGTGGTAAACAAGAAACCGCATGTGAATGTTTCATTTGTGAGACCTACCGGTATAAAGATTTTAAAACGGGTTGTGGAGAAGGAATTGTTCAAAAACAATTTCGAGGATGGTGAATCTTCAAAATTGAAGAAAATTAATGATGGATTTTATAGGAAATCAAGTTCTGTTGGGCAGAACTGGCTGGTAAAGGGTAAAATAAATGATGAAAATGTTAAACCACCTATTGAACCAAATTTTAAATCACCTATTGCACAAGTTGTTGAGTCTTATAATAAACTTGTTAATCCAACTAATGAGAAAGATATTGAGTCTTCTACGTCTGTTTCATCTAGTTCATGTTCATCTGTTGAGTCGTTGTCTGATTGTGTATATGATAACTTTGAAGATGTTTTAAATGAAAAAATGAAACAACCCAAGACCAAGAAGGCTTGGGTTTCTCTGTTTCACTAACCGCATACTTTTGTAGGGGCTTCCAAGATCCAATGACTCACATTGGATAATGGATAGCGCCGCCTCTAGACACATGACTATAACTCTCCATTTACTGAAGAATGTCAAATATATTCGGGGAGGTTATGTGGGATCTGCGGGAAATCAAGGAGGTCAGATTATTGGTAAGGGTACTTTGTCAAACGAGAAGGTGATGTTTGAGAATGTGAACTACATCACTGAGTTGAAGAATAATTTGTTGAGCATTTCACAAATCTGTGATAAAGGATTTTCTACTCACTTTACCAGTCAAGATTGTTTGATTCTTAAGCCTGAATTCAAGATACCAGATGAATGGATTCTGTTGAAGGCACCACGGGAGAATGATATATATGTCCTAAACATGGGTATTGCATCATCTACTCAAGGCACTGGCCGGTGCTTCGTCACCAAGGCATCAGATGTTGAATTGGTGTTATGGCATCGACGGACGGGTCACATCAGCATTCGTAAGTTGAACTATCTTGTTCACAAACAACTTGTTGAAGGAGTAAACGTCAAAGGTTTTCATTCGAGTACCGGTTGTTTGAGTTGTAAGAAGGGAAAACAAAAGAAAAAGTCTCACCCGACAAAGTCTATCAACTCAATCAACTTACCTTTCGAGAGGCTAGAATGTCAAAAGTATCACCGGCAACTCTATTGTTTAGTGGTTACGGATGATTACTCACGCTTCTCGTGGGTGATGTTTCTTGAGTCGTAAGATGAGACCTTCGACAACTTAATGATCTTATTCAAGAAGCTTATAGATGTATTTTAATAATATTAAACTGTATTTTATTAAGACCCGACACTTTCAAATTCACGTTTTCACGTCATTAAGCGTTTTTACCAAACTTTATTATTATATATTATATAAACGTATTAAATAAGAGATTTAGACAAAATATTTACTTGTGTCTTATTATTTACTATATTTTACACATTATTATAAATATTTTATTTATTCATTTATTTAGAATTTAAAATTAACAACTAGTGATTCTAACTATATAAATAATCGTTCAAATTTATAATCCCAATCATAACTTAAATCACATCGAAAATCTTAATTTATTTAAATCATGTTATATCTCTTATAATTAATTTATATTATTATTTTTTAACTTGGAATCCTTGTCGGTGTACTCCGAAGGGTTCGTCTTTCTTACATCGTCACTTATATTTCATTCATCCGATCAGGTGAGTAATCACTCCCCTATTTTACTTGTTTTCAAATGTTTTGGGGACACTTGCATAACATTTATCATATTATTTATCTTATTATTTCTCAAACGCAAACTGTGATCTTTGTGCTGTGTATCAGTTGAATGATTGCCTGTTACTTGCTATTTGCTTACTTGCTTACTTGAATCGCATTCGGAGAGGTCCAACATAATCTCATTATAGTATGATCATACGACCGTCGTAGTGGCCGGAGCCCGATCGCATTGGCAATGGTTTCACCGACCCCTCATTTTTGGTAGCCAATGCCCATTCGCATGGCAATTGTTTAGCCCTTTTTTATGGTTGATTGTTTATGTATGTGCTATGGTTTAATTGGCTATACTCACAGATAACAGTTTTGCCTATTTTTATTCACTTATTTCATTATATATTATCACCATTTTTGTTTGTGTCAAAACTGCTGATCTACTCACTCAACATGTGTTGTTGACAAACATATTTTTTGTACGTATTTGCAGGTTATAGATTTGGATTGCTTATCGAACTGAAGCTCACATAGAGATGACTTTAGGATGAAACATATACAAGAATAGTTGGTTTTGTATTTGTAATTTTCTTTATTTTTGTTGTATATAAATGTTTTTTGATAATAAATAAACTAATTAGATATTGTTGCTTTGTAATTTCATGATAATAACCTTGTGAGCTGTGACAATCAGCTCACGCCCCGACATTTATGACTTAGGTTGGGGTGTGACAGATTGGTATCAGAGCCGAAGGTTTAAGATAGGTCGTTAGTGGTGCCTTAGGAACATGCTTAGGAACCTAATACGTGCTTATTTGTTTACCTGATGTGTTCTATTTGATTGTTTACAGCTTACGTAATTACTTGCTAGCTTAAGTAAATATTTAATTCTTTATTTTATTTGTCATGCACACGCACAGCTCCGAAGCTATGATTCACTCTCAAATTATTTTATTACTCCGAGACCGTGTCTCATTCTCAAAATATTTTTATAACTCTGACGCAATGCCTCATTCCCAAGACATATATTTACATTTAAATTTTTGTTGATTCTTTTTGTTGACGAGAATTTCTATTAGGACTTCCTAAGGTTTGTTTTTACCTTTTAAGTGTTTACCGTAATCAATTAACGGTTACATTCTCTGTTCCATTGTGTTTTATGGTTATTATTTTATTACTTTTTAAATGTCTGGTCGGGTGAAAAATCCATGGGACGCCATGGACACGCCAACTATTCGTTTTCACAACTATTATATTTACGATATTTGGTTGGAGCATTATCACGCGTGGTGATACATGAGATACTTCAACTACTCATACATACATTTGTCATTCGTTATTTAGTTTGGTCGGTTAAAACGGCACGTAACACTCATGGGCCAACAAAATACCATGGACAAGCTCATGGGAAACCCAATATATCAAGAAACTTACATTATTTTTTTTTATTTGTTTAGGTATTTTATTTTATTTAAACAAGTTACGATTTGACTCAATTACTTAATTATTCAATTACATCGAACCAAGACTTACTGATTCAATTCATTCACATACTCACAAATATTTTTATTTCCATAATAGAGCATAAATCATTCACTCGCTAGGACTCTGTTATCGCAAGTCCATCTAAACAACTTACTATTTAAATATCTTATCGGTTATCTCGCACTCATATTGTCACATTTACAAATTATCAAGAGCAATTAATAGCTATTTTCTCATACGCATATTACAACATCATCAAACTATCAAATATAATAAAAGTATTATTAAATACCTTAATATTTGAACAATATCCCTCATGTTCAAGATTATCACGTTATCAATTAACGAACTTATCACAAGTAACTCAATACCCCCCCCCCCAATAACTATCAATTACATCTCAGTTATCACCCTCAAATTTTAAGTATTTGTTATGCTTCGACAAACATCTCATATCAAATCACCTCATTGATTATATCATCTGCTTAACAAATTGTCGTATAGATTATCTCATTTAAATTCTGACTTATCCTTAAGTCATGATTATTGCTAGCACAACTTATGTCAAACATCACTATTTCCTTAATAATTAATAAGAAATTTACACAACTTATTATTTATACTCATTTAATCTCAATTTACATAATTATAGAAGGATTTCTACATCAAACAATATAGATCATATATTCTCTACACCCGCTTTATGACCACAAGTAATGTCAAAGAGATAGCTCCTACAATCTCTAGGGTATAAATTCTAACTCAAAACACTAATACAATCAATTTAATCTTGTTCACTAATTTCTTTCAGAGAAATTTCTATCCATTTACCCTTACTCACCCTCATAACAACGCATTGTTCTTTACTATTTTACGCCGTGTTAAAATTATATCGGCACCGTACCGTACTACCCATGCTCATTTCGCTTAAACCTATCAACTCTATGCCTTTCAGGTTTTCTTCATGTAACAAGATCATTCTCGCTTATTTGATTTTATACCCGCAAGACATAATTTCATCAAGCTTACCTTAGTCAAACCTCGTTTTCACAAAGTATAAAAGTTGCCCCAAATCATTCGATCTTAATTATTTAAGTTTTCATAAGCTCAATTAACAAAGGTGTTTTGAATTAAACCAATCGTAGTTGTGTTTTCACAAAGAAGATTTTTATCGTCTTCATCATTTTAGTCTAAACGTATTTTGTATTCAATTATACATTAAACGATTATTTGTCTAAATTAGTTATTTTGGAACAAACCCAACTTGGAAAATCCATCATTTTAAATATCTTTTTCGCATACAATAAAATTTTTCTTATCTTTCCAAAGATCAATATCGTTGGTTGCCGTACTTATCTATACGTTTGATTTTACTTAATCAAAGTTATAGGATTTGGTTCATTAACATTTCGTCAACTAATCAAAATATTTAGATCCTCATAAATCGAAACAATTTTTTTTCTTTTTTATCCTTTTCAATTATAAAAGTCACAATTTCGACAGTCAGTTATTAGTTGACCAAATTATTCAATTCATCTTTTCTCATTTACCTTGTTTTCTTATTAAAGTATTGACAACGTGTCAATTTCTACTCTCAACTTTGATTTTTAACATTTTTGTATGTCGTGTATTTATTGATCTCATTCATTACAATTTACCATTCATCTTATAAATTTTTATCGTTGAAATTGAATTTTATAGTTCTATTATTAATTGAACTTATCATTATTTAAACAAAATTATTTCCTCTATAGAATTTTATTTTCCATTCTTTAAGTTAATTTTCACTATAAAAAATGAATTTCATTGAATTCCCATGGTGATTTAATTGGAATTATATTATTAGTTTTCACTATTATCTAATGAAATTTGCATGATGTTGTCAAAAACCTGCGATGGTTCGTGGGTACCTCAACAATCCATTTTCATTCTTGTTAGATTTCGTTATTTAGTTGGAATCACACGTTGGTTCGTAGATATTTCAGCTTCTTACTTCAATTTTTAATATATCCTAGGAATTTAAGATGTTTTGATGATTTCTTCAGCTGTTGTTGGAATAGTCATAGTGGTTCATGCATTTCCAGCTCCGCGTTTTCTTCTATTTAAATATATTATTTCTCAACTCGTCTCTATTTTTCATTATTACTTTAATGTTCATTATTTATTTATTCTTTCATGATAAACTATGAATATTGCAACTTCTTTATTTTAATTTTAACGATGTTATGGAGATAGGAAAATCCCTTGTAATTTGGGGATATTCCAATGACCCACTTTATATTATATCTAATTTTAAAGATTTAATTGGAATAGGACTATCTCGGTGATTCGTGAATATCCGCTTCCCAATTTCATCTATTTACCATTTGTATACATAAATATTTGCATTAATATTTTTGCATTCTCAATTACTACAAAAGTACTTTAATATTTTAATTTACCTCATCTTAAATACACAATTGCGATATTTCAATGTTGCATAAAGTTCTCTTTAAATTTCATGAGTTTCTCATTTAACTAAACTAAATCCCTCAATGTCTTCGTTTAATCTTGTCCAAATTTGTACTCACGGTCTTTAGAATTCTACATCGAATGTTGCAATATTTAAAAATTTCACAGGTTATTATTCGTCTACAATTATCAATTAATTCCTTCATAAACTTTGTTGATGTTATCCTTGCAATTATAGAATTTTTGGTAAGTTCACGTAAATTTGTTAGTTGGCTTGTATCCCCACTCTCTTTCTTCACAATCAATCTTGTCAACGCATCATATATCCCAACTTCAATGTTTCCGTTGCTCTTAACTTTTAAGTTACTTTAAAATTTTCACTAATTTCATTAATCAAACTTGAAAGTTCACCTAAATTGTGTTATTAGAAATATTTTATAAATCTTCTGATATTAAACTTATAATAAATCAACTCCCAATGGTCTTATAATATGCTAACACTTTCCTCATATTTATAATACATTAATAACTTTTCTCAAAAAATCATGTCTTTCAAAATAATTTGTAACCCACACGATGAGACGGGTTATGTGGACCATCCGACGATCTAAGTAATTATGGAGGCCTACATAATTATCGAAGTCCTCGCATGGAAATCATAATCCGGATAATTGTGTGTCATATTATAGAATTGTAAGTAGTGGAAATAACGGTACAAATGTAAAGATGATAAGGAAATGGTGGATACGCCGTTGGTACATCCTATATATAAGTGCCCTTATCGGATTTTCATTTGGAGCGTTGTTTTAACTATTCAAAGTTCTGTGTTATAATAAATTTTATAAGTTATATTTAAAACCTTCCTCAAAATGTAATGGTTTTGTTATAGTATTATTTAATTTCAGGGCGAAATTTATTAAAGTAGGGGAGACTAGTAACAACTCGGGTTTTCGTTTACTTTACTGACACCAATTACCCGATCCCGTTTCATGTCCGGAAAATTTGTATATTTCGTTTATCGGGTAAATATTATTAAATTCTATGTTATTCTTAATTAATATTATATATATATATACACACACAAATAACTTTCAATTATATTCATTTTACACCCTAAAGTTTTAGTTTAACCCATTTGTGTTTCCATACTTAAAGATAAAGGACCATTTAGAAAAATGTGTAAATATAACCCAATAATCCAACCCTGTTACCCATATCCTTACCCGTGAACCAAATTGGGTATCCGAGACCAGTTTTAGTTAACTTGCACCTTAATTTTCGTGCTTTATTTGGAAATTGGTTTTATAATTGTGTTAATATTATCTTGTTCGGCCTAACAAACTCTTATATTAGGTTAATTGCATCGAATCAGATCTACAGTTCAAAATAACAAACCATTCTAAACCCGTTCATCATTATACAGTCTATCAATCACCAAAATTCAATAAAACCTGTCCCCAGCATCGCAGACCCGTCGCACACAATTCCCCTATGGTTAATTTTGTTCCCGTTGTCTGCTGAAGAGGTTCCTAGTCGCGTTATGGCCGTCCACATGCGTACCTTGTTTGCCTTCAATTCGTAGGTATACGAGGTAATAATTATATGTAACATAATCGTTAATCATCGTTTGTCAGTAACCCTAACATTAATTCCTCAATCATCAACCGGATAAACGAATTTGATAATTAGGGTTTATAACAACTTTTGGGGATAAAATCAGTAGGTATTAAATGTTTTGTTTTCGTTCATATCTCAACTGTTAGTGTGGTCCAGTTGGTTGTGCAGGTTTGTTGTGGGTTTGTGCCAGCCACCTGCCGGGGTTCGAGCCTGGCAGTGGCCGGTTTGGTCATTTTATTTGTTCTTATTTTATTTTATTATTTAATCTAATTGTTAATTGGTTTTTAAATCAATATTAATTAATATTATTTATTGAATAAATATAATTTCATTAAGTACGACATCATTTAGTTATTTATCTTGTCAAGATATCGTTAAAAGCTCAGTTACGTTACGTAATCTATATATATATATATGCATTATAGTTGTAATTTAATAATATTAAACAGTATTTTATTAAGACCCGACACTTTCAAATTCACGTTTTCACGTCATTAAGCGTTTTAACCAAACTTTATTATTATATATTATATAAACGTATTAAATAAGAGATTTAGACAAAATATTTACTTGTATCTTATTATTTACTATATTTACACATTATTATAAATATTTTATTTATTCATTTATTTAGAATTTAAAATTAACAACTAGTGATTCTAACTATATAAAACAATCGTTCAAATCTATAATCCCAATCATAACTTAAATCACATCGAAAATCTTAATTTATTTAAATCATGTTATATCTCTTATAATTAATTTATATTATTATTTTTTAACTAGGAATCCTTGTCGGTGTACTTCGAAGGGTTCATCTTTCTTACATCGTCACTTATATTTCGTCATCCGATCAGGTGAGTAATCACTCCCCTATTTTACTTGTTTTCAAATGTTTTGGGGACACTTGCGTACCATTTATCATATTATATATGTTATTATTTCTCAAAGGCAAATTGTGATCTTTGTGCTGTGTATCAGTTGAATGATTGCCTGTTACTTTCTATTTGCTTACTTGCTTACTTGAATCGCATTCGGAGAGGTCCAACATAATCTCATTATAGTATGATCATATGACCTTCGTAGTGGCCGGAGCCCGATCGCATTGGCAATGGTTTCACCGACACCTCATTTTTGGTAACCAATGCCCATTCGCATGGCAACGGTTTAGCCCTTTTTTTATGGTTGATTATTTATCTATGTGCTATGGTTTAATTGGTTATACTCACAGATAATAGTTTTGCCTATTTTTATTCATTTATATCATTATATATTATCACCATTTTTGTTTGTGTCAAAACTGGTGATCTACTCACTCAACATGTGTTTTTGACAAACATATATTTTGTACGCATTTGCAGGTTATAGATTTGGATTGCTTATCGAACTGAAGCTCACATAGAGATGACTTTAGGATATAACATATACAAGAATAGTTGGTTTAGTATTTGTAATGTTCTTTATTTTTGTTGTATATGAATGTTGTTTGATAATAAATAAATTAATTAGATATTGTCGCTTTATAATTTCATGATAGTAACCTTATGAGCTATGACAATCAGCTCACGCCCCGACATTTCCGACTTAGGTTGGGGTGTGACAATTGAGACAGCTAGGGCTATGTTATAATCTCAACTGCGTTCTAACGGTAAAGAAATTTGGCAAAACTTGTTTTGAGCTGCTTAATCGACGAAAGCCGAAATTGAAGTGGCTTGAGCCGTTTGGATCACAATGTATTCTTACCTAGCATGAACCGTATTGTGCAAGTGCAACACATTGACTGTCAACGTTATGCTAATCCTATTTAACAAAAGGGCGATTCATGGATGTTTGATTATGACAGCTTGTGGAGTTGTTTCTCATTTCCTGAAGAAGAAAATCACTGATGAAATTGCGACAATGTTTTTTCAACAACATTTGGGTGAAGGATTTAGTGAAGACATTACACCAGAAGAAGTTCCAATTTTCACTGATGACCCGAAACCAGATGTTGATGATCTGTTTGAAGATAAACCGGCTACACTATCCTTTGATGATGATGGTGAGAATCATGATGATGTGATTGAATCTTTGGTTTAACCAATACCTAATTCTGAAGAAGTTGTTGGAGAAGAGAATGCCAATAAACTTCCAACTAACGTGGTGATCCCTGATGAAGTTACTCCTTGAACATTGTCTTATCATCCGGAAGAGAACATTATTGGTGAACTTAATACTTGAGTTAGAACTCGAAGTAAAATCAGTCAGAGCCTTCGTTGTTACTATATACAAGTTGCTCCTCTTCAAAATTGGTTCTCGTTCAAATGTTTTATCTCACAAATCGAATCAAAGTCATATAAGCAAGCTTTGACAGAAGAAAGCTGTGTAAATGCGATGCAAGAAGAGTTGTTACCGTTTAAGAAACTTCGTGTGTGGAAACTTGTTGATCTACTTGAAGACAAAAGGTGTCTAAATACCAAGTGGGTTTTCAAGTGTAAAAAGGATAAAAATGGAATCATTGTCAGAAACAAAGCTGATTGGTGGTTCTTGGATTTAATCAAAGGGAAGGAATCGACTATAATGAAGTCTATACTCCAGTGGCTAGACTTGAAGAAATTAGAATTTTCTTGGCTTTTGCATCTTGGGAAGGATTCAAGGTTTATCAGCTAGATGTATAGTCTTCTTTCCTGAACGTTAAATTGGGTGTAGATGTCTATGTGTGAAAACCACTGGGGTTTGTCGATCCCATCCACAAAGACACGGTTTACTTGCTTGATGAGAGAACCAAGCCTCGGTGTGGAAGCGTGAATAATCGGTAATAAACGGTCTCGGTTCAGGATCGATCTACCACATGTATTCACTCTTGAATAATAATAATGGATGGATGTGGAGAGTTCGATTTGATTAACAATCAAAATAGGATTAACAATTGTAATCAAAACACAAAAGATAGATGTAGAAGTATGATTTCATTAATAAAATGATTGTCATCAAGAACAATCATACATACATTCATACATACATAATCATAAATGAACGACCACCCGGGGAGAGCTCTTCCCCGGGGGCAAACTCTCAACACAATGAAAAATCTCACAATACACACATGACCTAAATAAATGACCTAAATCATCTATTTATACTAGTCTTGTGTCTTGGTCTTTACTCCACCGCCACTTGGATAAGACCAAAGGAATAAAATATAATATAATATTTCACCCGTCACATGCTTCAATTACTCGTTATAATATGTTGTTGTCTTTCTTTAATTTCTTATTATAAACGAGTAATGATTCGATGCGTCGGTCTAAAATATAATACCCAACAATCTCCCCCCTTAGACCGATGCCAACGAATCACTTTCACGATCACCACATAACCCGACGCCTTTCATAGAAATTCTCCCCCTCAAAATAAGCGTCTCCCATTTTTCATTTCAAATCATCTTCTCTTTATCTCTTTGGATATAGTTGTATAAACAAACAAGTAAGGGAATAAGTGATATAAACCTAACTAGCCAAATTGAAAGATGGGTTAAAATTCTAGCAAAAGTCTTGGTAATGAAGGCAGAAATGTAATAGCATGTCATACTCAAGCCTTATGTTTCAGTAGATTATCAAAAAATAAAGTGTTTTAAGCATCTAGTATATAATCTACACTTCAATGGTGTATGTTTTTGTGGCCTTAAATCATGTATTCATGAGATTCTTTAGGTTTCTGGAACCATTCAGTCTTTATGCGGTTTATCATCTAGGTATTCATTTCGGTAAATATTTAAAAATGTGCTCTAAGAACGAACCCTAAAAAGTCATTAAACTTCACTTTGTATTTTGTGTACAACTTTCACTACTGACTTGATCAAACACGTTGTTAGTCATACATTGTTCCTCCATTGCGCGCGTATTAATACCAATAAGAAACGGACCCCAGGGGACACCATGTCTGCAAGCCGACAGATGAAATCGTGCATGCTCATACATGGTAAAGGAAACTTAGGGTGTTGCTTGATAACGGGGGTATTCCTTGTTGTGGAAAATTGTTGCTATGATTGCCAAATTAAAAGGTTTAAAAAAGTTTTGATCTGCTGGTTCTAAGGTTTAAGTCAAGTTGGGGTGACGCGGTAAAAATCAAATTAAGCCTAAATCAAGATTAAAATATGATCATGTTCTGATATTGTGTGCATAATTGAACCTTAATCATATCATTAACGTCTCTGAATCTTTTTTTTATAAAATTTTAAGTGGACAGCAATACCATAGACTGGCTTAACATCAGACATAATAAAGCTGAAATATAAAATCGTGATGTAAAAATAGATGGATCAACATGGTTCCTTGTTCAACTCACAAAAATATGTTTCTTACTGTTCATATTAATGTTTGTAAATAGTTTTATTTTTAAAAAAAATTATTTTGATTACAACTTTCGTTTGTAGACCAAAAAGATTTTATATTTCTGTAATTATTTTCGATTTTGGTGAATGGTTAATTGTGTTTGTATATCCAAGAATCTAAATCGAGTGGTTCTATTTGGCACAAATTTACAAAATTGGGTTTAAAATTTCAAGTGAATTCATCAAGGTTATTAATTTGCACTTGATTGGGCTCGAAAGTGAGAAATTTGTCGAACTTAAAACGTTGTTTGAAATTGTCAACGTATAAGTTTTATACTTATACAGCGTATAAGTTGTTATGACTTATACTACGTATAAGTCCAAAACTTATACGGGTGTATATGAGTATGGTATGTGTGTGTGTGTGTTATACGCTTGTATATTCATTTTCAACTTATGCGTGCTTTGAGAGACATATACGGCGTTTAAACTATTCTTGATCCTTTGTCCGTATATCTTGTTGTTTACTCGCTTTGATTTGAGATTGTTGATTCTTGTGGTTGATTTGCACACCACCTGGATCATTGAAGGTATAATATTGATTCTAATATGTTGGATCTGTGTTTGTTACAGCGATGAACAGTGCAGTACATATTGAGCCTAAGTTGGACTTGGTTATGATCATTGTTCAGAGGTTTTTTGATACACAAATGTTAACGAGGATTATACGAACCTTTGTGTCCATGTTTGTTTGTGAATTATTGACTGATTTGTCAAAATTAATTTTGGCCTAGATTTTATTTTTGACCGTATAAGTTGGAGGTAATACGGCGTATAAGTCCAATGGACTTATACGGCGTATAATTTCTATAGCTTATAAGTTTGAAAATCTGATACGTTCAATGGACATACACGTTGCTCATGACATATCCGTTATTGAACTTACAAGTTGGTTGTTCAAGAACTTACACGTTGACACAGACTTACACGTTGTTGAACATACACATCCATAGACTTATCCGTTGTAATAACTTACACGTTGTTGGACTTATACAGTTATACGTGGACATATAACACTTATACTTACACGTTGCACATCCATGTTATACATATACATATCTGGTGGCTTATACGTTAATAAATACATATACGGTCCTTAATAATTGTTAAATTTTTATAAACATTTCTAACATGTTGATTGTTTGTTCGTGTGTGCAGATGGTGAAAGATTATGATGTTAATCACAATATTTGTGCATTTTTTATGGTACAAGCGGGAAGATGGAACCGTTTAGTCCTATATTTCCGTTCTTTCAACGATCGAGAATATTCAAGGCAATTACGGCTAATACAGTGGTTATAAAGGAGATCGTGGAGGAATTCTGGAGGAATTTTGGAGGAATGTAAAGTTGGAAGAGGAATGCATTAAGTCTGTGGTTCAAAAGAAGGAGCTTATCGTGTCTGAGCAAGTTTTTCGTGAGATTTTAGAGAAACGCGATGAGTCGACTGATCCTACTACTATAGACGAAAGGATGGTCAAGGGGTGCTTACAGAGGATAGGTTACCAGAATGATGTGAATAGGGTTGCATATTTGAAGACGGGATTGTCGAGCCCGTTCGGTGCACGAGATTGTACATTGTTTAGGACATCAGAAAGGAGGGTACGAGAAATTTTAGACTACCAGATGTGCATGATGACTACTCTTTACTAGAACTTGAAGTATAACTTTTCTAAAGTTATATTCGAACATATGAAGATGTACTTTGAGAGCAAATAGTTGATGTACCCATGTTTCATCCAGCTTATTGTAGATCATCAATTTCCTGAAGTGGATAAGACATGAGAAGAGATGAAATTATCCCATATATCTGTGAAAGGGTGTGCTAAGTTGAAATCATACAGGAAAATGTCTGAGGAGGAGATTCCTGTGTTTCGGGCTATATTTTCACATCTACGTGATCCTGACTATGTTGTACCAACTGAGAACAAGTGGAGAAAGGATGGAAGTGATACTGATAGAGAGAATGATCTTGTTTGTTTACAAAGGTTCGTGCCTATTGGGGGAAGTCGTTGGTTTGTAAAGACTGAGGAAGAACTAGCTGATGAAGCTAAGGGTTCTCAGAAATCTAAGAAGATGCGGAAGAGAGCTTTTAAAGTGGAACAAGTAACGTCTCATGCTCCTGTTGCACAATCTGTTGTTGGCACTGAACAGACTGTTGATCCAGATGGAGAGGAAACTGAGTTTTATCCTGAGATTAAAAGAGATATTATGGCTGCTCCTCGTGCAATGCTAGAATTGAAGAAAGAGAGACGTACTAAGAAGAAGTTTGATAAAGATGAAACTTATGTGCCGAAGTCTAGCAGCCAAAGAGGAAACGTATAAAACATATGGCTAAAATCCAAAATCCGTTTTACATTTGGTTGATGAACTAGAGGATTCAAATGTTGAGGTAGATCAAGAGATGAATGTGGAAAAGACTCCTGAAACTGCTAAGGCTGATGTAACTATTGAGGCTGAGAAGACGCCTATATTTGAAGTGAGTTTGGATCATGCGATTGATAAACTCATGAAAACTCCGACTGCCCTGAAGTTTATAACTCGATCTACACCTGCAGTCGAAGAACCTGTTCATAAAGAAACTCCAAAAGCTTATCCTAATGTCTCTCAACAATCTTTTGGATTTTTTTATGAATCATATTTGTTATTGGATGGTCCGACAAGATTAGAATTCAATGGATTGAAAGATAAAGTTGATAATCAAGAAGTTCGGATTACAACTTTGGCTGAAGAGAACGACAGATTAAGGGCAGAGATTATTGAAATTAGAAAGGGATTGGAGGAAAGTGATAGGAAGAGAAAGATCCAAAACGATCTATTGTATGAGCATGTGAAATATTTTGTTATCATCGAGAAGAAACTGGGTATTAGACTTAACTTAGAAGTGGATCGTGCTGAAGCCAGTGACACATTATTTGAAGGAGTTTATGGAAGTGATATTGGTGTTGCTGAGGGCTTATTTCGTTTTGAATATGAAGCTAAGAGAGCTACTGAGAAAGGAAAGACTAAAACTGAAGATCCGATCTTTGTTGATGATGATGTAGTTAAAGAAGATGCCTCTGTGTTGGCTGGGGGATCTAGTAATTTGGATATGCAGGTGGATGAACCTGTAGTTCATATTGCTCCAACTGTGGTTGTACATGTTGAACAACATGTTGAGGTCATAAAGGAAGAGCAAGAAAAGGAGGAAGAAGAAAAAGAATATGAAGAGAAGTTGGATTTTGGTGACTCGGATGATGATTATACTGATCTTGATGATGATGATGATCCACAAGGTGGTGCTGGAGCTGTGTCTAGAAAGACTGATAAGAAGTTTGACTCTGTTAATGGTGATGTTCAAACTGATGAACCACAACATGAGTTTGAAACTAAAGATACTTCTATAGAGAAACCGTTGGAAGAGTTAGAAGATTTTGATCTTTCGAAGTTTAGAGTATCTAATATGGTGGATGAATTAGAAGAAGGATAGATTCCTGTTGACAAGTCTGGACTTGCTAATATGATAGATGTATTTGTGGATGATCTGACTTTTGATATTGAAAAAGACATCACTGAGACAAATATCAAAGAAGACTGGTTGAATCAAGATGTTAAATTTGATGAACGACCAGAGTTTGTCAAGTATGTGGGTGAATCAAAAGGGTTCAATTCTTTTGATGAAGTTATCGATGAAGAGATTGAGATGGAACCAGATCCTTCGAAGTAACCGAAGAAATTTACTAAGGAAGAGATGAAGGGTTGGTACTCTGAGCATACTGTTGTAATTCTTGTGAGAGAATCTTTCAATGTGATATCACGTGAAATCGTTGTTATGTGGAATCTAACAACGAATGGATTCGATATAGACAAATACACAGAATAAGAACATAATAATTATGCTTCAAAACACATTTTTATTACATCAGGTGCTTAAGCCCATTGAATATCATTACAATAAGATAAACATCCCCTGTCTCTCGTTCTATCGTTCACGTCCAACCCTAACAACCTAGTTACATCAATTATATAAAGTACGTGATAACCCTAAGCCCAAACTGTACATTAAGCCCACTGAAAACATTGACTTCGGCTTACATACATAATCCAAAACCAAGCCTAACAACCTAAGCGTAAACCATTAAGTGTGGCCCAACATTCTCCCCCTTGGTTTACTTGTGCTCAAGTATGTTAGCATCAGCTTCCTTGTATGCCCCCACCCATAATCTTGTACGTAATAGATCCCGCCATTCTAGTATATTCCTTAGCGGCTAGCTCGTATATTGGTTCAACAGTAATTTGAAAGCCACTAAGGATCTTTATATCACTTTCGCCAAACTTTAACAAATCCCTTGGATCAAAAAGACGATATTGTCTTATAATGACAGTAGCTGCTTCACTATCGTATGTCCAAAACTTCATCCCCTCAAGAGTACCCTCATGAAATCTCTTAGTGATCGTAATAGATGTCTCTTTATCAGTTGGAGGCCACATCACATTCACCAAAGTCTTGTTAGTGCAAGGATCACGAACTCCCTTTGCTTTCTTCATAAATGACTCGGCAGTAGTCATGTTGGAGAATCCACGTTCGACCTGATTACTCAAATAATTCCAGAAGTTGATGGCATTTGGATCATTGTTTGGGTTGTGGAAATGAGTATTTATCAGATCTGTTAAGTCAACCTTTGTCCACGAACCAAAACTCTTCATCTTCTTATAGTATTCGGTGTTACCCAAATTTCTCTTGACCCACCACATCTGTTTATCCACATCATAACCCCACGAAACAACACCCGAACCATCACCATATTTGTCAGCAAAGCTTTTGTTGAGTTCAAAACCAAGCTTCTCTGGATGATCAAAAGACACTACATGTTGATTCGAATTCTTTTTTATTAGCATCTTTCTCTGTTGATTCGAATTCTTTTTTATTAGCATCTTTCTCTGTATCCTCTCAACTTGTTCGGCTGTCTTTGGAGGAGCGGCCAAGTATAGTTCCAGTGGTTTAGAGGCATCAGTATTAGAAGCAGGGCGCATGCTGGAACCACTACCTTGATTATCACCAGTTGTATTTTCACCACTTTCATCACCTCTTTTGAATTCATCTCCAAACTTATGAATCAGATTCTGTTGGAGGTCAAAGTAGAGTGAAGTAAGGTTTGCCTGAAGCTCCTGGATCTTTGAACCTTTCTCAGTGTTACTAGCTTCAAGCTCTAGGATCCGTACATCTTTCGACACCGAGTCCTGTTCAAGCTCATAGACTCGGCGTTGTAAGTACTGTACATCAACTAGTTCGACCTCAAGAGCCACCAAGCCGTTGTCTTGTAAGAATCTGTCTCTCATAGATATGTGCGATTTTGTTAGTCGCACTTGAACTTTGTTGACCAATCTGGTCAGAATATCCCGAGGGTTCATTGGTGTATTGAATGTGCACTTCAAACTCATACTCTTGTGTGATGTCATCAAATATCTATTCTTGAGTTTGTTTATCAGTAGTAGAAGGACCTTGATCTTCAATTGTAACAAGCTCAGAAACTGTTGGTTGGTTGGTTGTTAAGTCAGTAACCCGCACTCCCGGTCTCGGATCTTTCTTTCGTCGTTTTCTTGGAATGAGATCGGTGGATGGCTCTTCTTCAGAATCATCATCATGTGTCATGGTGACTGATTGAGGTGGCTTCAATGCAGTCGACTGGAGCTTTTCTTTAAACGCTTCAAATTCTTTCATTTGTTCAACAGGAGGTACTAATTGTTGTTCCAAGTGTTCAGTCTCCATGTGTTGTGGTGGAGAACTATCAGGCTCATCATCATCAGAAATCATTTCATAGGCAGTTGTGAACCTCTAAGCAGGAGTCACATGTTTATCAGCAATAGAGGCACTCACAACAACAGTAACATGGTATGTTTCAGCAAATCTTCCAAACTTAACCAGCCGATGAAGTCCTTTATAAACCACTTTAGCCCCACAATCAGTGACATGAACTCCTTGTGAACTAGAAGAGGATCAAAGAGGCATCCAACAATGTTATGAGTATCAACAAACTTTAGAGGTGCTTTATAAGGCATGACTGCAACAAACGAGTCAAGTTAGTAACATAGTCATCTAAATAGATAATCATTTATTATATGGAATATGTATATTTGATAGAATAGAGATCTTAATCAAAGAACAGGGACCAGAAACATAAATACAGACAATACGAGTCCTCATTGTAAAATAGTCCCAATTATATTAATCATAATATGATTAAAATCGTTTTCGGTCCAATAATGAAGTTTTTTGTCTATTAAAAGAGTTTTCGGTACATAAATTGGGTTTTCTGTTTAGTAAAGGAGTTTTCGGTCCATAATTTGAGTATTCTGTCCAAGACTGTTCATAAGAAACCCTGTACTACAGAGAACATGAGTTTTCAACCAAATGGGTTCTCGGTCAAAGTTTGACCGAGAACTCTTGAGATCTCAATTGATCACATGGTTCTCTGGTTGACCAAGGGTTTTCGGTCAACCATTACCGAGAACCCATGATCCCGAGATCTTAAAGGTCATATCCTTTAAAAATCCTTTGGATTTCATCTTGAATTTCGAGTCATCTTCTATAAATCCCAAAACCTCCATTAATAAAAACCTACAACTCAATAAAAGCTCAAAACAACATCAAATATATCATAATCAATCATCACAGACATGGTTCACAATCTATCATCACAAAACAATCAATCACATAACCCGAACACCCATTTAGTCTTATTTATGATTTATCAGTGACCCGAAATCACTTCCATTAAAGTTTCATGTACCATTAGTATTTTTTAACACTTTAGATGATCAAGTATAGAAGAAGTATGAGCCAAGTTATTTGAGATCGGAGAGAGAAAAAGTTATGCATATTTGAAAGTGAATGCCAATAATGCGGCATAACATGCCTTTTAAACTTCAAAAATATTTGTCTGGGCCGAAAACCCTGATGGGCTGAGAACACCCATATCATAAGAACACTTGGGCCAAAACAACCAGGCGAAGAACACACTATCACATATCAGTTTTTATGAACTCAAATTATAAGCATGATCCATGTTTGAAACGATCCTTTAAGGTATATGTTTCGACAAGAGTAAACATAAGGTAAAAATAGAACGAAAAGGAAGTAATAACATAAAATAATAAAATAATAAAAGAAAGACTAAAATTAATCAAAACAAAATAATTTAACCACCCGTCCTTCTTGAAATTTTAACATATTTTGGGATCAAATTTCAGTTTCGATAAGCGAGCAAATTTTGTGAAAAGATTCGAACATAGAATCATATTGATTAAGATGCTTTCACAATGATTCATATTTAGCATTATTATGACATAGAGAGACAGGATGATAGTAAGTATTAAGATACTTAGCATGATTTTCATTGTGTCAGTGATACGAAATAGGTTCAATTAGGCATAAAGCTTAGATGGACATCACTTATGGACCCGTGATGCCTCCTATCTCTTCTTAAAGAATATTTGGTTTTCCCCAAATCACCTCAATTTGACTCCAACCCCCTAGTGCTTGATCAAAAGATTTTCTCTATACAAACAAAAATTTTAAGCTTTAAGGTTGAACGTTGGACTTACAAGCCATCCGGACTTACAGGCCTTACATTCAGGGTGATTAGGACTTATTTGAATGCCCCGCCCTTGTAGTTCTAGTTTGACCCTTTAACATTTTGAAAGACGAATTTTATGACACAATATTCTATAAAAAATTTTATTTATTTATTTATTTATTTATTTATTTATTTATTTATTATAAATAAAACAATAGCTTAGAAACATAATATTTGGTGATCAAGACACTAACGGACTTGTGTATGGCTGGGTAATTGCTTTTCTGCCTATCATTCAGAGAGATGTATCTAGAGACACGCATACAATTTCAAAATGACTCTCCACAGTAAGTTTAGCAGATTTAGTTTATATCCAGTGGCGGATCCAGAAATTTTTACTAGGGTGGGCACAAAATGGATCGGGTAAAAATTAATGTTGGGTCTAACTGTCTAAGAGAACAATTATGACGGCCAATCATTCTGAAGCCCAAAGTTTAATGAACATTCGGGGCGCATGAGAAGATAAATTGTTCTTTATACACCACTATTTTAAAGTTAAAATGCATATTATATTATATATAATTAAGACATTTAACTCAAACAAAGTCATATTCAACATCTTCTTTTTAAGTTTAGAGGCATCTTACCGGCGAAAACAATATTATGTTCGCTCTTAGATTTGTTCAGTAACGGGTGGTAACCGACGGAACTAGAATATTAGAATGAAAGGATTAACATATATTTTTTTACATTTGTTTGTATACATCAATTACCTTATTTAGTAATCAATGTATCGATTGGTAATTATAATCATTTGGTCATCATATATTGAAATCCTTGTAAATTAATCTGTTATGTATTACTATAACAACATATTCGTTTGAGTTGTTTTGTATTCTTGAAATCCTTATATATTTTTAACTAAACATTTTAACTGGAGCACAAAATTGGATTTTTATTTAGGTATTTATCATTTTAAAAATAATAAAAAAAGAAATTTAATTTAAGTAATAACGAGTATATGATCAAAATAACTTATGATAAACATGAAACTATATACAATTAAAATTAAATTATTACACAATATTTAAAGTTAGTAAAATAATTAAATACTTAACCGACGAGAGAAATGTTATTGTTAGGTGTCAACTTATTAAATTTGAATAAATTTAAAAGAAAGTGTTTCATAAATAACAATAAAATATATATACCTCATAAATAACAATCAAAAGACATATAAAAAATATAATAAAGAACTACCTATTAAAGTCTCCCTATGTCATCTTTCGTCTTCAACTCTTCATATTTCAGATTCATTGCCGGAACTTCTCAGGTGTATATTCCGATGAATATAGAATCCGGCAACCGAAGGATTTACGGACCACCTGGATCCTCCGCTAGTCCCAACTGTGGGCACTGGACTCATTGTTGACTCATCATATATTAGCGCCTACATGAAAATACAGTACTCCGGCAGGCAGACGGTGGGCACCGGTCCACCGTCCCCAATCCTTGGATCCGCCCCTGCTTATATCGCATCAACTTTTACGCATCATGGAAGCTACCATACAAATCAGTGACTGTTCAAAAGCCTTTTTAGCCTAGTAACTTCACACGTTAGGCACACATAAACAATTTAACTATCATTTTCCAAACGTTGGATCATGTTTTCATTTGGAAATATTTTGAACTTCTAAAGAGTTTTTAACTGAATAATCATATCACTTCGCATATAATTATTTAGAAGATATTTTAAATTCAGTCACCCGGCCACTTTCAATCTTCAGGTAAATGGCTATCACGTATGGCTACAAGTAGCAAACGGGACCAAACATATAAAAGTACATGTCTCTCAAACATAAGTACCCGACATATTTTAAGCACAATAATTAAACAAAACACACAACAGTCGCCCCAGTCACTTTCAGTCTTCAGATGAATGGCTATCACGTATGTCTACAAGTAGATAACGGGACCAAACATATACAAGTATATGTCCCTCAAACTTAAGTAACCGACAAAATTTAAGCGAAAGAGTGCAAAATATTTTTGATTTTTTTAATATTATAAGAACACATGCACAATGGTTTCTTTTATTATTATTAATATATATATATATATTAATTGTTTATTTTATTATTATTAGGGGCATTAACATATATCCCCTTCCTAAGTTTCTTTATTACATATCTCTCCAACTCTTAACAATCAATTACATATTTTCCCTCCCTAAACAACATATTTTCCCTCTCTAAACCACATATCTCCCCATTTCATTAAAATTAACTAATTAAATGACAATTTTACCCTGACCATATCAATTTACATATCTCTCCAATTTCAACCTAGAATGAGTCGGTGTTATGACGAATCTATCGAACACTAATAAATCCAATTGGAGTTGAACTTTTTAATCATTAGAAAACATAAAATAGACGGGATAGTAAAAAATGGAGTTGAAATTTTTAATTATTAGCAAACAATCGAAATGCTCGATCGGGCAATACAAATTGAATTTTTGTAGTGAAAAGTAAGGAAAAGCATGACGGAATTAACATAAAAGTCCACTAAAATAAATCCAAACTAGTATTAAGCCCCCGAGTTGCAGTAGGGGCGTAAAAGTATGTAAAAAGTAACAAAACTAATTATGTGTACTTGTAGTTAAAATCAACCAATCAATAACCAATTGTTCAACCTATTAAAAAGCGATCGACTTCAATTCAGTGACAAAGTTCACCTATAGCTTGTGCACTTGCTTTATTAATCAAATACAACATAAAAAGCCGATTTTGTTATTAATAGGAATTTAAAAACAAATTAACCCTAATCCAAAATCAAACCAAAAATAAGCTTATTAATACAATATAATCAATTTAATTGTTATTTGTTAATACAAACCGGCTTTAACACAAAAGAGTAGCCCGTTTTGGTATGCTCTTCGACCTGCATGAATACTTTTGTTTCTTTCATGGCTGCATCATGAGCAAATCTACTTTTGGCAAGTACTAAATATATATTATTATCCCTACTTAACCAAGAGAACATGCCCAAATTAAAATAAGTTTTTATGTATTTGAGCTTTTAATCATGTTATTTTATTATCTGACTAAGTCATATTGAATTTCAAAATACCCTTTAAAGATATGATTTAGTGCATAACTACATATGTTGTATTGTTGCAAACTTAAATATGCAAAAACAGTCCTAATGATCTAACAATCTACTAATTAGTTACCGCGAATGCTCAAGGGACCATCCTTTCTAAGTTCATATAAATGTAAACCTTAAAGCATGGAATCATGTAGCCAGCTGTCAATGTTAGTGGAAGTATGAAATATAAACATAAATTTCATATGCTAATTTGAATAAATAATAAGAGATAATAAGACTGCTAGTTTTTTACCCAAGAAAAGTACAAATAATCAGAAATGCAAAGAAATCACTGGTAAAAGATAAATTTTAAAAAGTCTAATTGAAGCATTTCATCAAACACATTGAAATTCATTGAATACTTGAAGAAACAAAAGATTAGTTTCGATTTTGGAATGGATTCGAGACCAACATATGACTTTGTAGGAATCTGTGAGAAATTACAAAATTTGGTATAATTACATATTTAAGATGGTAACCGAATCCCTTTTAGGGGCACACTAAGGACTATTGTCAATTTTAAGGAATCAGAGTTCTTATACAAATGGGAAGAACCTGATGAGTTCGTTGGAGAGGAAACTATCAATCGCAAAATTCCAGTGTTCATCAATCCCTAACACTTGATTCCAAAACTGTATATCGATGTCATGTCATAGATCGACATATTGGGTTGGGAGAGCAATGTTCAACTAGGATTTGCAAAGGGGAAGAAAGGAGAATGGAGATATGGTGTTTCAGACAGGAAACATGGGAGGGTAATTGGGTAATTTCATGTAAGAACAGGAAATAGGTAATTAATAGTTAAGGATTGAGTAAATATGTAATAAGCTCTCTTAGAAAAAGGATATATGTAAAAATTCCTTATTATTATTGTTACTTAATAATATCATTTAAATGAATATTACTTTTGCAAAACGAACCTTCGAGTCCCCCGGAACCCGGTTTAGTATACTTATTAAATTTGGTTTTATTGTATATTTTTTATCCTAAAATGAATATATATATATATATATAGCTATACTAATTGATCAAAATGAAGTTTTTTCCGTTAATATATATTACTATTCATAACACTTTATTTATTTTATTTAAATATCTAAAATAAAAGTTAATAATAATAATAATAATAATAACCACAATAATTATGATAATTAAGATAATAATAATAATTTTAATTTTTACTAAACCCTATTAACTCTCAAATCCGTCATAAGTCTTGTAATTGTAATCCAATATGTTTATTATTATTTTTTTCTATTATCGTTAACATATAGGGATTTTCGTCGATGTATCCAGAGGAGCTCGTCCACATTTTATTTAATTTATATCACCATCTCATCTTCATTATTCCACTCGATAAGGAAGTAATTCACCCCCCCCCCCTCTTTTTTTACCGTTTTAAATTTTGGGGGAGTTATGCGTTCACAAGTTAAACTTACTATAGATTTTCACTACAATTCCAATATATGCGTAAATTAAATTGCTTGATTAGTTGATACGTGAGAATGTGACTATATGTTTACTTTTGTTGTGGTGGTTGGTATCTCATCCTTATTAGTATGATCATACGCCGCCGAAGAAACTCGACCCGTTTGGGACGAGAGAAATGGCCCATTTATTTATTATTGTTAAGCTAGCTGTAGTGATTAGTATTTGTCGCATGGATTATCTTTTTAATATTATTATATACAAAAATTGTGATTACTTGCTCAAATTCATGTTGACAAACCTATACATATTCACGCATGGCGCATGTAGTTTTATTGGATAAAACAATTATTGAAGTTTAGATGATACCTTAGGTTGCTATGATTAATGAACACATTTATTTTTAAGTTTATTTATGTTTTGAAAATTTATGTGTAGCGGTATTTCTTTTCAGACAATGTTTATGCTTTTGGATATTGATATATGAATGAATAATTTAGATATTGACACGTGTATTTTACTTAGTGTCTTCTGAGCGATGATACAAAATTGCCACGCCCCAACATGTTCTGCCGTAGGTTGGGATGTGACATAATAATTGCGCAAGTAATGTCCTTTCCAGTTGTTAACAACCAACGTACTCGAATAATGAAGCCCTTTTTCACTCATAACAAAATGGACCTGAGTGCAAAGGGGACGTAAGATCATACTTACTGAGGCTACCTTGTGCAAGTAAGTTCGTGAAAGTAATCAAGTAAACATACAAGTCCATGTAATGAATTGTAGTTTGTAAATGAAATCGTAAATACTTGAGTTATAAGATACATATGCTACCCCCAAAAGTAATAAAGAGTAAAAAGCGGTTGTGAGAAACTCATTTGATAAAGCTAGCGAACGAAAGATGAATTAGGCGTTTAAGCGAGTTGACCCGAGCGAGTTCGGTTCGACGAGCGGCCCTAGAAAATATTTCTAGGTTCAAAATAAAATTCAAGAAAATAAACAGAAATGGTAGACTTAAAAGATTCGGTTCATGGTTTAGTGTTTAAACCTTTGAAAGCAAAAATATATAATTATTCTATAATTGTATATTTTTATAATTTTCGTCGAAAAGTTTATTAGTTGGTTAATTTTAATTATTGTTAAATTGTTGGGTTATAATATTTTTTAGTCATCTTATTAAATCGGGATTGTTTCAAGAAATATCCCAGACGACCCAAATATGAGTTTAAGCGAGTGGTTCGTTTTTGGTCGGACCCAAACTCAACTTTTTATGTTGGGTTCGTTTCTGGCTTGGTAAAATAATATATTTAGAATAATAAATGAAAAGAATTTGGTTTTAAATATAATAAAGTTGACTAAACGAAAACCGAATACATTCATAAGTGAGTCGAGTTCGTTTTTGATAAACTAACACTAATGTCAAACTAATCATAACATCATGTTATAAACTATTAAAAGCATGGAGTAAAATAACACAAATATGACCTTGGAATGAACACAAGAATAAAAAAAGAAGAAACCTGAAACTTATTCAGTTTGACTTTTGAAAGTTAATGTAAGCCAAATGCACCAAAATGAGAGAATAATAACACTACTCTGTAAGTTGAGTTGTGGCAAGTGAAATGGGAATCAAATGATGTAACACCCCGACCAAAGGCGGCGGAACATGCCGGGGCGCAACGGATTGCCATGAACACAAGACACTATTAAAGTGACAATATTTAAACAACTCATTAATTTCATTAGTCACCAAAAGTACACATCTTGTTCATACAAATAACACCAAATATAAGAATTTAATTGTTCATTCTTCTAATAGCCTAAATGGTCTCAAATAAGATAGCATCTTCAAACTCCAATCAACCAATAATTAAACCTGTAACAATGCATAAAATAATATTTGTCAACATGAATGTTGGTGAGTAATTTCATGGTTTTGAGTATATATAATATGAGGCAAAATCCACAAACGTATATGAGACTATAAATAAAAGAAACAATTGTTGTATATAAATCATAAGTAAATGAGGATCCTTTCTAATCGGTAACAACCGACATACTCGGATAATGAGGCCCTATTCTACTAGCACAAGGCTAAAGTAGTTAGGGGTGCGTATGATCATATTTATTGAGCCTCCACAACAACATAAAAATAAACACCCGTGCACGTAAAGCATATGAAACATACAACACACAATAGAGCAAGTATTCTAAGTATCATACACCCTAGAGTTTGTGGTTTGAGGATAGAGTCTTATAAATCATTCTTGTTTTGCATAAGTATGCATGTTACCCCCAAAGTATATAAAAGAAAACGTGGGATGAAATGTACTCACATGAAATAAGTAACTTGAAGGATAGTTTGTGATAAAACGGGGAAGGGTAAGTTCAACGGGCAAGACCTAGATTAAAAAGGGTCTTGAGTTAGTAGATGTTTTAAAAGCTTTAAAGTAAAATAACTTGACAAGTAAAATAAATAATTAAAGTGTGAGAGTTAAAGTGTAAATACATAAGAATTAAAGTAATGGTTTTAGAAAAGTAATTATGTTTACTCGAATTCGGGTCTCAGTATTCTATTCATTAGTTTTACTTAACCTTTGTTAAGTAAATATTTTAGTAAGGTTGCAATATTGCAAGATCCTTTGTTAGATAGATGCCAAAACGAGATTTTACGAGTGTTGGGATTTGTCGTTTCGAGTATTGATAATTGGTCAAGCTCGAAGCCAAGATTCCAAAGTAATAAATGTTATGAGATAACTCAATGAAATCAAAAGAAACTTAACCAAGTGTGTAGTTCTATTAAGGATAACCGCGACGTCCGTTAAGTGAGTTTTGGTTTTGTCGGTCCAAACTTGTTATGAGATCAAATTGGATCCGACATGCCAAGTATTTTGAGAAAATAATTTAAGTTAGTTTATAATATATTTTTAGAGAAAAATACGAGATTCGGTGGCCCAAAACACAACTAGTGTGTCTTAAGCGAGTGAACTCGGTTCAGTTCGGTCTTGGTTCGGTCCTTGACTCGGAATAAGACCAAGGATGATTACCACATACCCAATACCATAGAACTTATTAAAATGAACTTAGAATTTATAATATACAAATCTTACATGTAAAATATTATTAAATCATTAATAATATAAAGCATCTAAACGAGAGTTCGCTCTTGGTTCGGTCCTTGACTCGGAATAAAACCGAGGATGGTTACCACATACCCAATACCATAGAACTCATTAGAACAAACTTCGAGATACAATGACAGTTGTGTACCATAGTCAGTAGCTAGATATGGATAAGGGGGCATGACATACATATGGTGAGCTACAACAATGGTTAAAGAGCCTAACATAGCCAGGTTAAGCGAAGTAATAATACTATCCCAATTATGACACTCATGGAGAAATAATCTTAATAAATGCAAAGAGAAAGCATCTTTTATCCAATAGCGAAGAGCCTGAACCAAGATTTCCAGATGAGCTGGGTAAGGTATTAGTATATCTAATACATAATTTAATTGTGAAAAGTTGTCCTCTAAAAAAGAAAATATTGAATGAATTGATCGTAAATTATCGGATTTCACTACCTGATAATAGTCATGTGTTACATACAATATGTTAACAATAAGTATGTAAACAAAAGTTCGGTTTTGGTTCAGCTCTTAACTTGGGAGGAAACCAAGAATGGTGGCCACATACCCAATACCATAGAACTCATTAAAATGATTTGGAAACTAAAGTAATTAGAAACTACACAACATTAGTAAGTTTGCATAAATTAAATTATTTAACAAGGACTATAATAGTCTTCCATGAAGCCTTGCCTAGCAATACACCTAAACCGACATGGCCGGAGAAGGGAAAACCAAGGAAAGAAGGGGAGTATGTTTTAAGCAAGTTATAGTAACAAACAATAATTAGTTAGTAATAAAGATTAGTATTAGTTTGACCTTGAAGAGTCAAACTATCAAGAACTTGAAGAAGGGATACTTGGATCTTAGATTGAGAGACTTTGGAGAAGAAAGAGCAAACCAAAATGGGTGCATGGAACTTGTTTTTATAGTGGAAAAAATATAGTTTACTCATTGGTTAAAAATGGTAAAACAATGCATAAAAACACAAGAGATGTTTGACACAATTAGTCATTTAAGTTTGTTTTAAGACGCTTTTAGCCATAAAGAGGTGTTTTAACGTACCGAAAATGATGTTTTCTTGATCCGACTTTTGTGTAACATAAACAAACATACAACCCAACATTTTATTTATAATGACGGATCCGAAAAACCTGAAACGGGTCGGGTTTCCGATACGAAAACAAATAAAAGTTAAACCGAAAATGACAAATGTCACAAATGAGCTCTATTTATAGGTAAACATGACCAAAGATGATAACAAAGAATTAAATTTGGTCAAGGCTTGTTAATGGACATGAATAACATTCAAAACCTTTAAAATGATCATAAAGTTGAGTTGAAACATAATGAATATATTCAACTAAGTTTATTGTCATAAAAATGAGTTGAAACACCTTTAAAATCATTTAAAATGGTGTTAAAAAGAGTTAATGGAATATCAAACATGAAAACATGTAACATAATCCTAGACTTGAATAAAATGCAATTAACTTACATAAAATGGAGTTTATGATTAAAATCGTAAAGATGGAATAATATTATTATAAGTTAAAAATAGTGTTTACTAAATATGAAAATCTGAAAGTTTAAAACGGTTCGGGTTTGAACGTTAACGAATGTTACAAATAAGTTGATATTGTTTATAGAAAAACTAAAAAGTGTTGATGTAGTGCATTGTGCAAAAGTGTGCATTTCATATATACAAAAGATTTTTATTGCATAAAATACAACACAATTGCATTATAGTACAATACATACTATTGAATATATGCAAATACAACACTATTGCTTGTATGCAATACACACTATTGTGTATATGTAATACAACACTAACACACATATGTACTATGTCGATTTTTTTTATTTTTGCATATAAAATAATACTATTGTATATATATAATACAAACAATTGCATATATAATATTCAACACTATTTCAAAAATAAAAAACACACAAGTGTACATATGCAATAAAAAAAATCGATGTATTCCATATGTGCACTACAATGAGTTTTTTTTTATATTATCTTTTTATTTATTTATTTTTTGGTGAAAAGTAACAATATATAAGAAAAATTAAAGAAAAAAATAAATAAATTTATTTTTCCTAATTAAATTAAAAATATTTCTTTATTAGTTATCTAGTTTTTTCTCTGATTTATACGTAGGGGAGGAGATAATGGTTGGAGTTAGCCTAAGCAGTCAAAACCGGAAACAAATATAAACGTCAGGGGTCCATTCGTCCAAATGTTTTATTTTTGACAGAAATATTTATGGACAAACTATTGAGGAAAAAAAACAAATGCACTCTAGAATTTAATCAAGGGATGTCGATCATAAAATTTCGTTATCATTCTCACCCTAAAAATATAAAATTATATACATACAGTTTTCCCCTACATATATACTTTTTCGCACATCAACCACCACGCCCGTCTCTACAACGTACAAAAGTGATGTTCATGTGTTTAACATTCCAGATCTGATTTTCGTATTCAGTTCTGCATTAAAATTAGATTTGCTAATTGGAGGATTCTTTTATGATACTTGTTGGTACATGTGTGTCAGTAGTTCATAGTCTAGCATTTGTAATCGAGTCTGTAATGCAATTATGTTTTGATTATGTTTATTTATGTAATACGCGAAGTTGTCAACAAGTTCGCTATGGCGAACTTGTTGAATCAGCGAAGTTATTGACAACTTCGCCTATGGCGAAGTTGTCGTGTTTATATACTGTTCAGCAGAACAGTTTACGCAGTTGGTCGTTTAGGGTTTTTGTTTCAGTTTTCAGTAACCGAGTTACGTGTCATAGTCTGTAACAGTGACCTCGGGTCACGTGTTTGTTATCAATATAACGTGGTTGGTTTATTGCTTGTGTGTTCGATCTCTACATACTCTACACTCGTATCTACCTACGCAGGGATTCCGCACCTGCGTTGTTAGAGACATCCCGTGTACGATCCGTCCAGGAACTTACAATTGGTATCAGAGCCATCGGCTCGATTGTGAGGTTCGGGATTTCACGCGGGTGTAGAAAACGTCTCGTTTGACCTATTCGCGGGACGTGTTTTTGTTGGGATTGTGTTTTGCTCGTGCTTGACAGTCATTTTCAAGCCATTGCATTGATCGGAAACTGCTGGATTGACGAAAACAGATCTGAACAGTTTCCTTGTTCATCGGGCGAAGTTACCGTTCTTCGGGCGAAGTTACCATTCTTCAGGCGAAGTTGCCGTCACTGGAATTAGGGTTTCGGCGAAGATATAAGGTTTAGCGAAGTTAACCACAACTTCGCTTACCTCATAAGTTCGCCCTAGCGAAGTTATCCGCAACTTCGCTTTCCACCCAAGTTCGCTTACCTCCTAAGTTCGCTCATTCTAAGCGAAGTTATTTTTAACTTCGCCAAGTCTAGCGAATTTAAGAACTCAGCGAAGTTCTCTTTTCAGCGAAGTTAACTTTCAAGCGAAGTTATTCTTAACTTCGCCTACTGAGCTGTTTTAATATTTTTTTGTATTTTCAGGTTTTTCAGGTTTTCGCAAGGATGTCGTCAATTAACATCTCCGATTTGGTCAAGATGGAAGTAGAAGCGGGGTCTGCCACTAAGGCCCCGAGGCTGATGAAAGGAACTGACTTCGTGGCCTGGAAGGACAGATTCATCCAATACATCAAATACCAGGATGCCAAAATGTGGGTGTGCATCCAGGATGGATATATCCCTCCAACTGCGCAATACGAAGGTCGCGATGTGGTTAAGAAGTACAGCAAAATGGAGGACGAAGAAAAGAAAATGTACGAGGCCGAAAGCAAGGCCCATGCTGCGATAACAATGGCACTTCCTCAAGAGGTTCTCCATACGTTCCGAAAGTACACTTCTGCGAGAGAGCTTTGGGATGCTCTTGAAAATAGATTCGAGGGGAATGTGGGTATCCGTGCATCAAAGATCAAACTCTTAAAGACCCAGTTCTCCGTCTTCAAATTTTTGAAGAACGAATCACTAGATGATATTATCACCAGATACTATCATCTAATGACAGAGCTTAGCAATTATTCAATTGCTTACCGAGAAGAAGAGATCGTTGAAAAGCTTCTCGATGCTCTCCCACCGAAGTGGGAAATGTACACCGTTCTTATGAGGGAAGACAGAGACTTTCCAAACTGTGATCTTGAAACGGCAGTAAACAAGCTCAGAACTTATGAGCTTAATATGGTTCGAAAAGAAACACCAACAGATCAGATACAAGACCCTGGTATGTATGGTGCAAAGGTTAACTCAGGCTCAAGTTCGAGGCCTGAATCTGCTGCTTATTACTCAAAAGGGGAGTCAGGTTCTGACTCTTCTCATGAAGGAAACGTTTCTGTAAACTCGAATGGTGATGTCTGTTTCGTTGCTGGAGGATCAAGTACTTCAAAGCCTCAAGCATCCTCAAGTGGTTTTTCTGCAAATGCCTCAAGCAATAATTATTCCAAGATGCCTATGAGTGTAAAATCTGCTGAAGAGCAGTTTGCAGTCTATGCATCATTTATTGCTTCCTATGAAAACTACATCCAGGGGAAGATTGTGGACCCTGCTGCTCTTGATGAGGATTACGACCAGATCGATGCTGATGATCTGGAGGAGATGGATTTGCAATGGCAAATGGCAATGATTGTGAGGCGTGTAAAACGGTTTATGAACAAAACTGGGAGAAAGTTTGTTGGTGGTAGGCCCGGGTTCGACAAATCCAAGGTAAGGTGCTATAATTGTCAACAGTACGGGCACTTTGCCAAGGAATGTAGAAATGAGAGGGTTGAACGAGGACAAGGTCGGCCTACACAACACTCTGGAGTTAACAGAGAGATTAACGCCATGTTGACCAGAGAAGCAGGTGAGTACAACTGGAACTCACATTCAAGTGGTTCTGGTGAGCAAGCGAACATGGCTGAGGCTGAAGTTAAAGAATGTGAGAAGGTTGATGGAATTGAGAAAGCTACTGAAGAAGAAACAGCTTTCATGGCAGATGACAAGGATAATCGCTCCGAGGTAAGTACTAAGGATATTTGTACTAGTTGTGAGAATTTGTCTGAGCAACTTAAAACGATAACTGATCAGTATGTCCATTTAGATGCTGACTTTAAAACTATTAAAGAAGATCACCATTTTACGAAAGCAAGAGAAACGAGTTATAAAATTAAAATAAAAGCATGTGAAAAAGACGTTCAAAGCTTAAAAATTAAACTTGCTGAGAAAATTGAAATAATTGATCTTAGTTATGAAGTTTTAGAGGAAAAAACAAAATTGATTGCTGATCGAGATAAACAGATTGCTGACCACCAGGTGAAGGTGGTGGAACTGAACCGCAAACTTGAGCAGTTCAGGAATTCCTCGGCCATCCTTGATCACCTCGTGAGTGATCCAGGTACCTCTGCAAAGAGGGGAGGAATCGGATATAATGAAGTTCCACCACCCTTTAACCACAACTATACTTATAATCCGAGTGTTCAGAAATCTGTTGATTTCGAAGTTCCTCAGACAACTCCAATCAAGATTACAAGTGTAAAACCAAGTGTTAGCTGTGGAGAAACAAGTTCGAAAATTTCTAATGTGAATACTTCTGTTTCGAGTCCAGTCTCATCGGATTCGGATAAGTTGTCCGAATCTGATCAGACAAAAGAGAAGGTAGGGTTACCCACCGATGGAGATAAAAATAAAGTTTCTAAAAAGAGTTCTCCACTCAATCCGTACGTCCCACCTTATGTGAGACGAACGGCTGGTAACACTGCCTCTACATCCAAACCAACATTTGACAAGAAAATGGAGCGTCGGTGTTGCTTTAGATGTAACAAATTAGGGCATTTAGTTGCAGATTGCCCTCTGGAGCCGAGATTCAGAGGTGTGAAGCCAAATAAAACTGAGTATAAGCGTCATTTTGTTACTGCTAAAAATGAAAACTTTAAAAAATGCCAAAATGTAACGAATTCAAGTTTTCATAAAAACCAACCTCAGTTTTACAACCAAACCTCAAGATATAACACTTTCATTTCTCAAAGGTTTGGAAGGCATTACACTCAATCTGCAGGGAGATTCCCTAACAGGACTTACAGAAATTATCCTGATGCTAACTTGAGAAAGCCAGGGTACGGGACGTATCGATCCAAGACCAATTGGTCTTGGGTCCCAAGATTCTAACTCTTTGTTTTATTGTGCAGGAACAGTTGAACAGGGCTGCCAACAATCTTTGGATTGTAGATAGCGGCTGTTCCCGGCACATGACGGGCAACAAACACTTGTTGCAAGATTTAAAACCTGTTCAGGGAGCAAGAGTTAGTTTTGCTGGTGAGAGCGGTGGTAGGATTACCGGTAGAGGAACTGTGTCGAATGGGAGAATGACACTTGAAAATGTAAATTTTGTGGAGGAATTAAAACACAATCTGCTGAGTGTGTCGCAGATTTGTGATAAAGATTACACTGTCCATTTCACGAAGAATGAAGCGATAGTATTGAAGCCTGGTTTTCAGATACCAGACGAATGGATAGTAATGAAAGCTCCACGTGAAACGAATACATATGTGATGGACATGAGGTCTACTGAAATGGCCACCGGAGAATCTTGTTTAATGACAAAAGCAAGCGAATCAGAATCAGAATTGTGGCACAGGAGAATGGGACATATTCATCTTCGGAAGATGAACTTCATTGTCAAGAATGGGCTTGTGATGGGTGTTCCCTTAAAAAGTTTTAACTTTGAAGACAAATGTATAGCATGCAAGAAGGGAAAGCAACACAAGAAATCCCATCTCACCAAGAAGATTAACTCAATTGCCGGTACTCTAGAACTACTTCATATGGATCTCTTCGGTCCCGTGAATGTACAAAGTCTAGGAGGTACCTCTTACTGCTTGGTGATCACTGATGACTACTCGCGATACTCGTGGGTATATTTTCTGAAAACGAAAGACGAGACGGCTCAAATGGTGAAGAATCTAATTACAAAAGTTGAGAACGTCATGAGTAAATCAGTTAAATTCATCAGAAGTGACAATGGGACAGAGTTCAAGAACTTTGAAATGGAAATTTTCTGTCTTCAGAAGGGAATTGAACATCAATACAGCGCTCCGTATACTCCGCAACAGAATGGAGTGGCTGAAAGGAAGAACCGAACGTTAATTGAAGGAGCCAGAACTATGCTGGCAGACTCGAAGCTTCCTGTGATGTTCTGGGCTGAAGCAGTTGCTACAGCCTGCTATGTTCTAAATAGGGTGTTAACAGTTAAGAAACTTGGAAAAACTTGTTACGAGCTTATGCACGGAAGGAAGCCCAACTTGTGCGGTCTTGAACCATTTGGGTCTCCTTGTTCGATTTTGAAGACTAATTCGAAATTTGGTGAAGTAGCTGATGAGGGAATCCTAGTCGGTTATGTTGTTGGGACTCCCAACAGACGGGTCTTCAATACGTCGACTTGCAAGGTGGAGGTGGTTTGTAACACCGACATTACTAGTTACCAACCGCCAAAACCAAGCAATGGACCTGCTGAGCTTTTCGACTATGTTAAACTTTTTAAGTCGTTTAACGTACCTGATTTGGAAATTTCTGAAGAAGACGAAAGAGCTGTGACGAAGATGATACTTGATGAGGAAGAGAATATATTGCAACATCAGATTTTTGAGAAATCTCAACCTTCCACATCAAACACGATCGATACCCCTGCGGCCTCAACTGAAGATGAATTTATTAATCCTTTTCACTCTCAGCCAGAAACAACCATAGATGAGATCTCTTCAAACTTGGAAGACAATTTACATGTCGGTGCTGTTCCGACCACGAGAATTCACAAAGATCACCCATTGGAGAACGTTATAGGTGATGTGTCCTCCAGTGTACAAACCAGAAGTAGCTTGAATGAGCACACCTGTGTTTATACAAGCATAAAAGAAACGGGTATAATGAATGAATGTTTGTACTCCTGCTTTATAAGCCAAATTGAACCAAAGAATTATCAAATGGCTTTAAAGGACAGCTCGTGGGTCGAGGCCATGCAAGAAGAGTTGGCTCAGTTCGAGAAAATGGAAGTTTGGACCTTGGTTGAAAAACCTAGAAATGTGCATGCTATAGGCACAAAATGGGTGTTCAAGTGTAAGAGAGATGATAAGGGAATTATCGTAAGAAATAAGGCAAGGCTGGTTGTTAAAGGTTTTAATCAGCAAGAGGGTATTGATTACAATGAGGTGTTTGCTCCTGTTGCCCGGTTAGAAGCGATTCGATTGTTTTTGGCGTTTGCTGCATTTAAAAATATGAAGGTATTTCAGTTGGATGTGAAGAGCGCGTTTCTAAACGGGAAAGTTGATGAGGTTGTGTATGTTGAGCAACCTCCGGGTTTTCCGGACCCAGACTTTCCTGATCACGTATACAGGTTGAGCAAGGCGTTATATGGGTTACATCAGGCACCTCGTGCCTGGTATTCAACGTTATCGGACTACTTGCTGGAAAATGGTTTTGAAAGGGGATTGATTGACAGTACGTTGTTTGTGAAGAGAGAAGGATGTGACTTCCTACTGGTTCAAGTCTACGTGGATGATATCATTTTTGCTGCATCAAGAGTATCCATGTGTCAGGATTTTGAAGCTGTCATGAAGAAACGATTCGAGATGAGTGCTATGGGTGAACTAACTTTCTTTCTAGGATTGCAGGTTGATCAGAAGAAGGACGGGATGTTCATTCATCAAACGAAGTACGTTCATGATGTGCTGAAAAGATTCAAGATGGAGGACAGTTCTCCATATGATACTCCAATCTGCTTCAATCACAAATTGGGTGCTGAATCAGATGGTGACGCAGATGTGGACCCAACTCTGTATCGGGCGATAATAGGTTCATTAATGTATTTAACTGCTTCTAGGCCTGATATAATGTTTGCTGTTTGTCTTTGTGCACGTTTTCAGGCAAATCCGAAAGAATCTCATTTGAAAGGTGCAAAGAGGATACTACGGTATCTCAAGGGCAAGCCGAAGCTGGGGTTGTGGTACCCGAAGGGAGGAGACGTTGAACTGGTGGCATATACAGATTCTGATTATGGGGGATGCAATCAGAGTCGGAAGTCAACCACAGGAGGCTGTCAGTTTCTTGGAGGAAGATTAGTTTCCTGGCAGTGCAAGAAACAGACATCAGTTGCAATTTCAACATGCGAAGCTGAATACATGGCAGCATCCAACTGCTGCTCTCAGGTTTTGTGGATTCAGCAACAATTACGCGACTATGGTCTGAATTTCTTACTCACTCCTATTTTAATTGATAACACTGCCGCCATCTCAGTAATTAACAATCCCGTGAAGCACAGTAAAACTAAGCATATTGACATTCGTCATCACTTCATACGGGATTGTGCTGAGAAGAAACTGATCAAGATCGAAAAGGTTGATACACTGGAAAATTTTGCTGATCTGTTTACAAAAGCGTTTGATAAATCTAGATTTCAAAACCTAATTGAGCTGAACGGGATGATCAATCCCGAGTAACCATGCCTTTGTGTTTATTTAAAAAAAAAAAAAAAAAAATGATGTGTTATTATTGCTTAAAATTAGTCGGTTACCTCAGTTTGATGGACATATCCTCGGATATGTTTTGGTCCTCGTTTCGACTTAGAGAATGAGGATAGCCATTAACCGGAAGACTGAAAGTGACCGGGGCAGTTATGACGTGTGTTCTTTCAGTTGCTGAAAATTAGTCGGTCATTCTTAGTAAGAAGGACACATACTTGTATGTGGTCGGTCCAGTTGATCCATTGGATCTTCAGGATTGCCGTTTACCTGAAGACTTTGATGTGATCGGGGCGATTAAAATCAAAAATTTTATTGGGAAATGAAATTATTTTTCCAGTCTAATACTTCGTAAGAAGTTCTTTGCTGTGTTTAACAGAAAATTGATCCAACCTTGGAAAATGATATATATACTGATTGTGTGTGCTTAACTAGTGAAGTTATTAGGCTTAAAAGGCTTTAGAACAGTCATTGTATGTCATGGTAAATTTTTATGGTGCGTAAAAGTGTATGTGATACTAACTTAAACTACTCGAATTTACGTGGAAACTCCTTAAGAGTTTTGAATGTCTTCACACATATCTTTCCGAATGATAGGCAGAAAAGCGACTACCCAGTCATACACGAGCCCGTGAGTGTTCTGATTCCCGTGAAGAAAGCATTTCAAGACACTGCAGTGATCCAGATTCGGGACTTGCAGTAGTTTAGTACTCCGAAGTCAATAAGAATGTTTGGTTTAAAAAAAAAAAAAAAAAAAAAAAATGTATAGTTTTAGTACTTATGAGACATAGTAACAATCAAGACTCTCTCAAGTCTGGAGTAAGAAGAGAACGGGAAGCAGACAACGAGCATCTACAAGTAACTCAGACACTATGGGTCGAAGTCAATTCGGGGTGACTTGGGTATAGCCAAATACGCTTTGAGAATAGATAGAAGACATCATTATCTCTGACTTGTTGCCAACTTAAATTTTTGAGCTTAACTGAACCTTAATCCGTATCACAGAAACGATGAAAACCATTTAAGTTATTTACATGCTTGCAACCTGTTTCTCTATGTCATAATACAGCTAAACACGGATCCGAGTGACAGTCACATAGTTAGTATGATTCCTGTTGGGATCTTTTCTAAAACATAGTGGTCCCTGACTAGACTGAAATTTGATCCCTTAATTCGTTAAAATTTTTATACGTTTTTCTATTTTTGTAGTTGTGTTATTGTAAAACTGGTTACTTGGACATGATCTTTTTTTTTTTTTTTGTTTAACTCTTTTTGGAAACTTCAAATGTTAAGTGCAAGATTTTTCAAACTTAAAGGGCTGATTTTGAAATTACGGGCGAAGTTGTTGAATTAGGCGAAGTTGTGCTTAACTTCGCCTAGGCGAAGTTAAACGTAACTTCGCCTGAACCAAGTCAGCCCTATATAAGGACTTTGAAACAGTAACAGTAACATATATTTCTTATTTCCGGCGAACATATAATCTATACCAGATTATCGGCGATCTTGTTTTACCATTCGTTTTCGATCTTGTGTTTCTAGCTTCTACTATACTCGTGGTATGTGTTGTCAATATCATCCAAACATACTCGTTCGTTATAGTTTTACCCGGTTCGAGACCTCGGGTCGTCGAACCTTCAAAACCATGATTTTCACCTTTGTGTTACGTGTTCATGGACGTCCTTTACGTCTCAATATCATTAATCGATGTTGTTCTTCACTGATGGATCATCAAATCGGTCCGAAAACATCGGATCTAAACCCTTGAATCTGAACAGTCGCCGTTTCAGATTCAGGCGAAGTTAAGGTTTAGGCGAAGTTATCCACAACTTCGCCTTGAACTCAAGTTCGCCTGTGGCGATGTTGTGATAAGGCGAAGTTATCATCAACTTCGCCTATACCATTTTACTTAACAGTTTTAGACGAAATTACAGTTGAAGCGAAGTTGTTCCTAACTTCGCCTCACCTATAAGTTCGCCTGTACTGGTTTAATCACAACTTCGCACGTGGTACATAGCGAACTTGTGAGTTGCTTAACTGTTCTCTAACTTGTTTTGTTTTGTGCAGATATGGCTGCTGTTGGAGGTGCTGGTGGTGACGACGGTGATGATCAAAGACAATTCTTCCCAGCACATAACCAGTACATCACTTTGGATCCAGACGCACGAGGCGTAGAAGACTACAGGGAGATTATCACGTTTCTCCTGCGATCAAGGGTCTTTCACGCGCTCACAAATACACTGCCTATTTCTCTGCCTAACATTGAAGACTTTTGGCAGACAGTGTACTACGATTGCAGGCCTGAGCCTCCGGTGATGCGAGCAACCGTAAATGGTCATAACATACAGTTTTCCTCGGAAGACATACGGTTGGCTCTGCAGTTCGGTGAAGAAACAAGAGATGACCCAACGGAGTTCGTAGCTCCTTTCCGTGATGGAGCTTATTTGAGAATGGGTTATTCGGGTCCGCTGGGGGACTCGCAGAGGAGGAAAGGGTTTCTGCTGGATCAGTGGCGCTTCCTGATGCATGTGTTGATTGTATGCATGTCCGGCAGGAAGGCAGGAACAGATGGGATGGGCGCGATGATGCAGTCGGCCATGATAGTGCTGACTTACAACCGCAGATATTCTTTTAGTCAGCTAATATTCTACGAGATCGATCGTCAACGAAGGGCTGTGGCGCACGAGCGATTCACTATGTATCCTCGTTTCTTACAGATGATTTTAAATCATGTCGCTCCGTCGCTACCGCAGAGACGCCCAATAAGATACGTCGAATGCGTGACGAAACGTATCTTTGCTCAGTGCCGCACCTCGAGCACTCGTAGCAAGCCTGAGCTGCGTCCCAGGCATACTCCCTTATTCGGATATCTCATCAATCCGGGGTATGTTCCTGCAGGAGGGGACGAGTTCAGAGACCCGCAACCACATCAGGCAGCAGCACCTCATGCTGTATCAGCTGCGCCTGTTGTATCTACTGTTGCCTCTGCTGCTGTGCCAGCTACTGTATCTACTGCTGTGTCTACTGCTGAAGATGTTGATCTTAATGCTGCCTTTGGCGTACATGGTGTGTTTGATATGGATGTCTCGGGTCCTCAGTTTGTGGATGTTACTAGAGCAGTTACTTCGGTAGCTGACTCTGATCTAGACGAAACGTTTGCCGAAGCGAGACGACTTATGGTGTCTCGGGAGAGAATTACAGGAAAGAGGCCGAGAACGGTAGATGAGGATGAGGACGAAGTTGATGAAGAGGAGGCAGTGCAGATAGTGCTCAGACGTTCAAGAAGAGAACAGAGAGGTAGGGGTTCGGGAGCTGGAGAATCTTCAAAGCTGGTACGTTTTGCTCCACCTGCCTTGTCTGGTATGTCTTTTATTCCTACTACAGCACAGGTTACTGCTGTCGAGACGTCGGCCCCAGCAGTTGTGTCTCTACCACCCCAACCGCTTACTACACCGGTGGTGGTTGCACGATTTGTGGAGTCGACCGTCACTACTACTGCAGGGTTACCAAGTGTACCACCTGCGGTCACTTCTGCTGCTGATGTCCCGCCAACTCCAATGCCTACTTCAGATTCCGAGAGGATTACGTCACTAGAACAGATTGTTGCTGATCAGACAAAGACTATTCAGAGCCTAGTGGAATCCAATCGACTACAAGCAGCCCTCCTGGTTGAACACGGAAAAGTGATAGATGCCTTCAAGGCATTCTTGGCATCTCAGGGGGAGAAGACGTGTAGGGGTGATGAGTTGAGGACGAAACGGAGAGAAGATCATGACGATGATCCCAATGCACCGGAAGGTGCAGGTGGTGAGCTGCCAAGAACCTCTCAGGCTCTTGGGGCTTCCACAGCTGAGGGGGAGTCTACAAATGCAGCTGGTGACGATGTTGTAGCTGGTGATGATGATGCTGATGTTGAAGATGTGATCGACGCATTGAAAGAGTTGGATGAGGAGGATGATGAGTTTATGATTGAAGATGATGTGTTGCCAGTTGATGAGATCGAGAGGATTGGAGAGCAGATTACGGTTGAAAACGTGATAGAAGAAGGTGAGATTGTTGATGACTCCGTGGAACACGAGATTCCGGAGGTTGAGAGACCAGAGATGGGTGATGAGAATGTAGAGGAAGATGCTGAGTGGGAGGAACAACCGAAGTGGAAGGAGGGTTGTGCCCACTGGTTCGTTAAGACGAAGAAGCCGGCGGTCCCTAAGATGTTCAGAAAAAGTTACAATATTAAGGGATACGCGGAAGCCAAGAAAGGTATTATCTGCTGGTTATACGACGAGCAGCTGCGGCTCTTCGTGATCAAGAGATACGATGGCATTCAGTACTTCCAGAGAAAGTTGAGATCTCTAAACACACTGCCAGAATGTGAAGTAAAAGATTTAGCCAGATTGGGATTGGTAAACAGAAGTGAAGACAACATGGCTAGAATCATTGCGAAGATCGTGTGGAAATAGTGCGTTAAAGAGAAAAAGTTTGAGCTACTGAAACCACAAAAAGGGAAACTTGTCGAAGACAAGGATAGAGGTCTGAGAGTTGATGGAAAACCTTGGATGGTTATGAAATACAAACCGATCCGGTGCCTTAAAGAAGTACCGATGAAGTTCATGCCCAAGGACGTGCTCAAAGATCTAAAATGGTGGTACGTAGATTGCGAGACAGCTGAGGCGGTAATGGAAGATGAGGATGAACAAGAAGTACTTCGGGTTTACGACCCGATGCATCTTGTTAATCTATCGAAGGCTGATCTGAAAGTGCTCAACGAGAAGAAGATCTTCTACATTCCTGCTTGGAAGGATCAAGCGAGGAAATATCAACGGGTGGTGTCGGTATGTGTTAGAGAAGGAGCGCACGCGTAGAGATGCAAGATTACAAGACTCAAGATTTGAAGATAAAGATATGAAGCTACTGCCAAGGGGGAGTCTGTTGGTACATGTGTGTCAGTAGTTCATAGTCTAGCATTTGTAATCGAGTCTGTAATGCAATTATGTTTTGATTATGTTTATTTATGTAATACGCGAAGTTGTCAACAAGTTCGCTATGGCGAACTTGTTGAATCAGCGAAGTTATTGACAACTTCGCCTATGGCGAAGTTGTCGTGTTTATATACTGTTCAGCAGAACAGTTTACGTAGTTGGTCGTTTTAGGGTTTTGTTTCAGTTTTCAGTAACCGAGTTACGTGTCATAGTCTGTAACAGTGACCTCGGGTCACGTGTTTGTTATCAATATAACATGGTTGGTTTATTGCTTGTGTGTTCGATCTCTACATACTCTACACTCGTATCTACCTACGCAGGGATTCCGCACCTGCGTTGTTAGAGACATCCCGTGTACGATCCGTCCAGGAACTTACAATACTTGCAACTTGATTTAAGGAACTTATGTTGAACACGAATTCTCAGCGAGTTTTATCATGTTTCTAATCCTTTCTTGCATTTTATTTGACTTAGTTGTATTTTGGAGCTTGTAGCTTTCATATCATCAAGTATCGTTATTTACGACTTTATATTCATATATATTGTAATTCTAATTAAAAAAAATATTTTATTTTATTATAAACAGTCTTTTATAGTTATTATAAATAGATTTATTGAATTTTAATAATCTCAAAGGCTATTAACAGATAATAATCCAAACTGAATTTAACACCACTAGCAATCCTAAATTTAATAAAATTGGCTCTCAGTGGTCCCCGTTAAAAAAAACTTTATTGCGTTAACTTTTTTATGAATTTCAAGATGAATTTTAGGGCTTTTGATCAGAATGAGAATACAAATCGATTGATAAAAAAAACTTAACTTGAAACGACGCTCCAAACGGCTTGATTGCTCAAATCAGGTGTTTGAACATCCTACTAACAAAAATTAAGCCGCATGTAGCATCGTTTCAAGCTAAGTCTTACATCGGTCGATTTGTATCATCATTCTGATCAAAATCCCTAAAAAATCATTTTGAAATTAGGAAAAAAGGTAACGTCGTTAATTCATCTTTAATGGGCAACACTGATCAAAGGCAGTTTTACAGTTTTATTTAATTGGTACCAAAGTGACGATAAATTCAATTGGGATTATTTATCGACCAATAGCATTTGATTGAAATTATTAAAATCCAATAAGCCTTATAAATATATATTATGTCAAAAGATTCGGGTAATAAGCTTTTTGCAACTTGAATATCTTCATGTGACTCCACTCGTGGAAGAATAGCATATCCATTTTCCCTTGTGTAGTATAGACGTATAAACGTGCTTTGAGTTGATTATGAAGTCTGGCTTAGTGGAGGTTGATTTATCAAGCGACCGACTCCTACTCCTAGATGCGATGTTGGTACATGGAGCGCTTTTGATGGATAAGTATGTTCCTAGGTAATCATTTGTTGATGGTACCAAAAGTTTTGTTGGAATGCAATAAGTTTGTTATATTTCTTTGTCGACATTTTTAGTATACATCTAACAACTTAATTAGAGTTCTTTTGTATTATCTTACATGGCTTCGTCTAACTCACCCCTTTTCCATGTTTACATTACTTAATATCTCAACACGTAAAGTACCTTTTACAGTTACCAAAAAAGGAAAAAAAAGATTAATTTACCGAACCAACCATACTTGAAAACGATTGCATCAAAATTCATGATTTCTTTCTTTCTTTTCTGGTCTTATGGTGGAGTGCATACCAGATTCAGGGAATTTCAAATTAGTTTAACGGAAAAAACTATTATTTTAATATTGATTTTTATCGTTCATCTTTGTGTGTGTAATTGTCGATATGTCAATATAAGATTGATTAACTAGAAACAAAAAACTCAAACCAATAAAGTTGTGGAAGTCGATGACCTAAAACTCGCCTCGCCCTGCATATTTGAATTGAGCAATGATACTAGGTACTGATAGATACTCACTTTTTCAATTTCGGGATTGGTACGGTTCTGTACCGGTATTCTACCATATTTATGCAAGCCAGAAATTTTATAATTTTTTCCTACTTCAGGTGTTGGATCCATATATTGCGGACAATAATTGCCACGAGATTAGAATTGGTGGACCACTATGGGCTCTGTCCGTCCGGACTCGTGGCTGGCTCGGGTTACCTTTAGCCAATAAGGGCCGCGTAGAAGTATCTGGTGTTACTTTGTTGGTCGTTTTAAAAAAAAGAATGAGTGGGGTCATTAAATTTAATTATAGCAAAAAGTCAAACTTTCCAAGTTATTACTTCCGAACTATAATGGTTATAAATTCAAACTCTCAAAACAGGTTTTGGATTTCGTATGCTCAAGTATGAATATAATCAATACTGCCCGTGAAATTGATTGTATATGGTCACAGCAAATAACGCATGAGAACTAATTTTGGTAGCTCTTCAACCTTGTTATCTTCTATACAACTTTCAAAAAATTCATTTTAGGCAATAACTGTGGGTTACAAAAAGATATATGTAGTGGCGGATCCAAGAATAATTTTCAGTGGGTGAAGCGATTCGGGTTGGTTTGTCGGTTCGGTTCGGTTAAGGTTTATCACATAATAAAAGTACGACACAATAACAAAAAAACAAACATTGTCATTAAAAATTAGAAAAACAAATATGAAGGTTAAATCTATTCCAATCTTTCTCGTTTTCTTGTTTTATTCATTGTGAATAATTGTGTAACAATTGCTAGCCTGTTAGATTACACATCTAACACTAATGAATAATCATTTTATTTGAAAGATTAACTCCCATTATGAAAAAAAATTAGGTTTCAATCGGACAAAGACACATGAAAGCTTGCCTGAAGCGGGATTCGAACACAAGATTAGACAGTTAGAATGTCCAATGCTTACCAGTAGACTATAGATTCAGTTTGTTTATGGGTTCACTCTTAAACTATATATGGGTTCCCTCTCATATTTTATTAAGGTGTTATACGTAAATCCGAAACTCCGTGGGTTCTCGTGAACCCATACCATTGCATGTAGATCCGCCAATATAGGAGATATTTAAAGGGCTAACTTACTCAAATAATTTGATTCTTTAAGGCTTCATTTAGTATGAGCAACGTACTTGACTTCAAAGATAACTAATTAGTTTCATTTAATAAAAAGGATTTGAATCAATTCAATCAGCGACAGAGCTAGGAGTTCTTTGACTAAGTTGATGATAGTCATTTTAGTTAATCTAAGCTGCTACCATACTTTACCTGTAACACCGTGAAAATTTCGAGTCCAAAAGTATCAACTTTCCAAAGTCTAGGGACTAAAATTGCCAAATTCCAAAGTTGAGGGTTAAAATGAAAATTTTGATTTTTCTACCCATCACGCTACGCGATAGGTCATCAGAAAGACCCATCGCGTACCGCGATGGGGTGTCTGACAGCGAGACACGTGGTGCGCCAAGTGTCCACCCGTGGCACAACGGTCGCCACGTGTCCCGACACGTGGACACACGTGGCGCAACGTCCGCGCACGTGTCAACACGTGGCACAACGTCTGCCACGTGTCGACACGTGGCAGACCTAGGGTGTGACTCACCTGGGCTACATCGCGGTACGCGATGGGTGCCCAGAAGCTCATCGCGTACCACGATGGGACATCAAATTTCGTCTATAAATAGCGGCTAAGGGCAGATCATTTCCACATCCCAAAACCTGCTCTCTAACCTCTCTCTAGAAATATCACTCTCTCTCTAAAAATCCTCGTAAAACGTGCCACGATTTCCTCGATAAGCGTGCCTCGAATCTTTCATTGTGTACCGACGTTTCCTTTAGAAGTGGTACCACCCTCCACCCACATACCAAGAAGGTGTTGTTGAAATGGCAATGAATCTCGATAAGCGTGTCAACTAGTATTGAAGTTTGGTGTACTCATTTGACGATCGAGAAGTAACCTATCACACCCCCGTCTAGGGCCTAGGAGCGTGACCCAATAGTTGGTATCGTATTTGTAAATAGATCAGAGTTGCATTTATTTTGCAGAAGACTTGTAAACTTTAAGGATCGAAAATGTAATTTATATAAAAGACGGAATATAAAATATCCGTTTAGTTAACAAAAGATTTATTTGTTTATATTTACAAACCACCATGTGTTTAAGTTTACAAAAGAAAATCCGAGCCATCGGATTTATATAAGTTGCACTTTGATACTCCAAGCGCTAAACTTGTTCACCTGCAAAATGTAAGAAAATACGTCAGCAACGAATGCTGGTGAACACGCTGACGCAAAAATAACTCTTTTACTTTATTACCCCTCGAGACTACGCCTGTGTCGGCCGAACGTGGCTTAGGAATAACAAAGTCAAATAACACATTATAAACTAGAGCCTCTACACTAGGTCACCTCACAAACACCGCAGCGTTCGACTTCATTAAGTACCCGTAAATATACACATACGGGCGTACTCCCTGCAGGAGAGCGTCCTACGACCAAAGGTGGTGCGTTCATGCCCATACATCGCATAGTACCACCTATGTAAGGATCCAGACATATGTATACCACAGCCTGTCGGCTAGGTACCCATAGTTAAAACAGTTTTAGGAACACATAGTTCCTTGTAAACAATTTCATATAACAAGTTGACTCTTTTGAAAACAAGTTTAAAAGTTTGGGGGCGTATTCACCTTGTCTCTTTAGGATCGGCTTCACTCACCGTCCAAGGGTCTTTCCCTTTCTTTTATCTTGAACCTATAGTTACGAGTATAAATGTTTGTTAGTCGGATACACGATCCGGCTTAAGACCTTTAGTCTTATATCTCAATCCTCGATTGAACCTCTAGTTCAACTCTTATTTACTTGAAAACCTATTGTTTAAAAGTAAATTATAAACCTTTAGTTTATATTCAAAACCCGACGTTTCTTCTTCTCCAAGAAACGTAATCATTTTCTTTTATTATTTATGAATACTCATTATTCAATAAATAATAATTTCATAACAAAGAATATACATTTATACTTACACACATATATATGTTTATTTAACATATCATTTCTTTATTCTTTTCTTTGTTATGTTTGCATTTCTTTTCTTTTATCGAGGTATCGAGTATAACCTCGACTTATGGCCAAAGCCTTGAATATAATATTAAATTATATTGAATTCGATATTACGCCTAACCTTGGTGGACCACCGATATTCTAGGGACTCGAGCAGTACTCCGACGCTGCTTTACTTTTCTCGACACGCAAATCGAGGTAAGCCAAATCTTCAACACCCGTTGACACGAACTTCGAGGACCAACATCCTCTTGGTTGTATGTGGGTGGAGGGTGGCACTCACTTCCAAGGAAATGTCGGTACACAACAAAGGATCGGGGCACGCTTATCGAGGAAATCGTTTATACAAACTTTGGGATTTTTAGTGAGAGAGTATAGAGGTGTGAGAGAGCTGTTTGGGATGCTTGGAATGAGATCCCTTGGCCGCTATTTATAGGCAATTTCTGGTGTCCCATCGCTTACCGCGCCCGGCTCCAAGGTACCCCGTCGCGTACCGCGACGTAGAGTTGATGACGCAGAGGTGTAGACCTGCCACGTGTCGACACGAGGCATTCACCGCTCCACGTGGCAACACGTGGCGGCAGTGTTGCCACGTGGCAGCACATAGTGCCACCGTGTGCCACGTGGCACACGTGTCACACTGTGTCAGACTTCCTATCGCGTACCGCGATGGGTGTTTCTTTTGACCTTTCGCGTACCGCGAGAGGTCAGGAAAATCAGAATTTACAATTTAGACCCTCAACTTTGGGATTTGGAAATTTTAGTCCTTAGACTTTGGAAAGTTGATACTTTGAACTCGAAATTTTCAGGATGTTACATCCTCCCCACCTTGAAAAAAATCTCGTCCTTGAGATTGCTTTACTCGAACAAGTGTGGGTATTTTCTTTCATTTCCGATTCGAGTTGCCAAGTATATTCAGGCCCTCTACGCGAGTCCCATTTAACTTTCACATTTTTCAAAGTCTTTCTTTTTAATTTCTTTGTTTTCGAATCTTCAATTTTAATTGGACGTTCTACGAATTTTAAATTTTCGTTTATTTCTACGTCTTTCAATGGCATAGCCAAAGATTCATCGGTCAAACACTTACGCAGATTCGAAACATGGAATATATCATGTATTCCTTGCATTTCCTCCGGCAGTCGCAATCGGTATGCAACAGTGCTGATTCGTTCAAGCACCTCAAAAGGTCCAACGAATCGAGGACTTAACTTTCCTTTCTTACCGAAGCAAACAACGCCTTTCCAAGGCGATACTTTCAATAGAACCTTGTCACCGACATTGAATTCTAATGGCTTACGACGAACATCGGCGTAGCTCTTTTGACGGTCACGCGCCGTCTTAAGTCTCTCTCGAATTTGGAGGACTTTGTCAGTGGTTTCTTGGACAATCTCGGGTCCAGACAATTGATTGTCTCCAGTTTCAGACCAACACACGGGCGTTCTACACTTACGACCATACAACGCCTCGTACGGTGCGGTTTAAATACTTGTGTGATAACTATTGTTATACGAGAATTCCATTAGAGGTAAGTGGTCATCCCAACTTCCACCTAGATCGATCAAGCAAGCGCGGAGCATATCTTCCAACGTTTGAATAGTCCTTTCGCTTTGCCCATCGGTTTGCGAATGATAAGCAGTGCTCAGGTTCAACTTTGTACCAATAGCTTGTTGGAAGCTTTTCCAAAAATGAGACGTAAAACGACTGTCTCGATCAGATATTATAGATAGCGGTACTCCATGTAAAGTGACAATTGTGTTTACAGAAATACGTGCTAATCTATCCATTGAGTATGACTCATTGATGGGTATAAAGTGTGCAGATTTAGTCAATCGGTCTACAATCACCCAAATAGCATTGTGTTGTCGAGTCGTCTTTGGGAGTTTGGTAATAAAGTCCATAGTAATCAACTCCCACTTCCACATGGGAAGTTCAGGTTGCTGAAGCAATCCCAAAGGCCTTTGGTGTTCAGCCTTGAATTTCAAACATGTCAAACATTTCGCAACATGCGAAGCGACATCCCTTTCCATCCCATTCCACCAATAATTTGTCTTAAGATTGTGATACATCTTATCACTTCCGGGATGCATCATATACTTAGATTTGTGAGCTTCATTCAAAATTTTCCCACGCAATCCTCCAATGATTGGTACCCAAATCCTATTACCAAGTCTAAGGATACCATCATCACCTTTGACTAGCGAGTCAATGGTGCAGTTACGTTTTTTGTCGGAGATTTGGTTTTCATTGATCGCTTGAGCTTGAGCAGATTTGATTTGTTCGAAAAGATCAATTTGAAGTTCTAAGCGCAATGCTCGGACTCTTTTAGGCTTTTCATGCTCCTTACGACTTAAGGCATCTGCCACAACGTTGGCTTTGCCTTCATGGTAAACAATTTCACAATCATAGTCGTTGACCGTTTCCATCCATCGTCGTTGGCGCATGTTGAGCTCTTTTTGATCAAATATATGTTTCAAGCTCTTATGATCAGTGTACACGGTAAATCTTAATACGTAGAGATAGTGCCTCCATATCTTAAGTGCAAAAATTATGGCGCCTAACTCTAGATCATGAGTCGTGTAGTTCTTCTCATGTACTTTGAGTTGACGAGAGGCGTAGGCGATTACTTTCTTGCGTTGCATTAGTACACATCCCAAACCCGAGTGAGATGCGTCACTAAAGACTACAAAATCCTCAGTACCTTCCGAAAAAGCCAAGATAGGTGGAGTTTTTGTTTAAGTATATCGAATGCCTCTTGTTGCTTCGTTCCCCATTCATACTTGATGTTCTTACGAGTCAAAAAAGTTAGAGGAACGGCGATTAGAGAAAAGTTCTCAATGAACCTACGGTAATAGCCGGCCAAACCTAAGAAACTTCGGATCTCAGTTGGCGACTTAGGTACCTCCCACTTAGAGATAGCTTCAATCTTAACGGGGTCCACTTGAATACCGTTAACGTTAATGATGTGACCAAGAAATTGTACCCCGTGCAACCAGAACTCGCATTTTGAGAACTTAGCGTACAACTTCTCGGTCCTAAGGATCTCAAGCAAAGTTCGAAGATGATTTTCATGATCAACCCCGGACTTGGAATAAATAAGTATATCGTCGATGAATACGATAACAAATTTATCCAAATACGGCTTGCAAATACGATTCATCATGTCCATGAATGCGGCTTGGGCATTAGTAAGTCCAAATGGTATAACCGTAAACTCATAATGTCTATACCTTGTTCGAAAAGCAGTCTTCGGAATATCTTCGGATTGAACTTTGAGTTGGTGATAGCCGGAACGAAGATCGATTTTAGAAAAATAGCTAGCACCAGGAAGTTGGTCGAAAAGATCATCGATATGAGGAAGTGGATATCAGTTCTTGATTGTGACTTTGTTCAATGCACGATAATCAATGCACATCCGCATGGAACCATCCTTCTTCTTGATGAATAGAATTGGCACTCCCCAAGGCGACGAACTCGGTCGAATGAATCCTTTCTCCAAAAGCTCATCGAGTTGTTTCTTTAACTCCTTATTTCGGTCGGCGCTAAGCGATATGGAGCTTTAGCAATCGGAGCAGTTCCGGGAATAAGGTTGATCCTAAACTCTACTTCACGATCGGAAGGGATTCCAGGAAGTTCATCAGGAAAGACGTCAGGAAACTCAGAAACAATAGGAACGTCTTGGATTTGTTTTGGCTTAGACTCTTCAGTGACGTAGGCCATGAATGCGAGGCATCCTTGATTTAAACATTTGTTAGCCCTAATCATGGAAATTATGCTAACTTGGCCAGCGTCTTTGTCCCCTTCATTTCGAATTGTTCGCTTATCAGGGGCTTGAAGTTCTACGGTTTTGCTATTGCAGATGATACGAGCTTGGTTATCGGATAAACAATCCATACCAAGTACTGTATCAAAACCAGCCAAACTCATGGGTAACAAACAAATAGGCAGAATATAACCAGCTAGAAGGATTTTTCCGTTTTCAAGGGCTTCGGAAATTTTAACGATTTCGCCACTAGCAGTCTCGACGCTTAGAGTTTTATCTAATTTTGTTAATGGTTCGTTTAATAGACTACAGAAATTATAATCTATAAAACTTAAATTCGCACCCGAATCAAATAAAACTCTAGCATAGGTGTCGTTGACTAGAAACGTACCGGTTATGGTTTCCGGCATGTCGGCGACCCTTTTGTGTCGAGTACAAAGACTCGAGCGTTTTCCTTTTTGTTCTGGCCACCTCCACCTTCACCACCAGCAGCAGGCTTGTTCTTTGGGCACTCAAAACTCAGATGGCCCATCTCTTTGCAATTAAAGCAGGTCATCTTCTTCTTCCAACAATTAGCAGCATCATGTCCCGTACGATTACAGGACTCACAGACATTAGGAGATGGGGCGAAATTGCATCGGCCCTTATGGTATCTCCTACAAGTTTTGCATGGCGTAGAGTTGTTTCGGTTTACGCCCTTGCCTCTAAAGTTGGAACCTCCACCAGTCCTTCCTTGAGTAGTCGTTGGGGTCACCTTCTTGTCCTCTTCCTTGTTGCGGACCATGCCGCCCATCAAATAACCAGCTAACTCCATTGCGGAGTCGGCGGTTTGAGGCAAGTGAGACCTCACCATGTCACGAATTTCTAGCGGCAGTCCCGAAATATATCTAGTTACTTTGCTGGACTTAGGGTTAACCAGCTGGGGAACAAGGCGACAATACTCGAGGAATTTGGTGTTATACTCTCGAAGATTTGTCCCCATGACCTTATGATTAAGAAACTTTGTTTGTACTTGGTCGATTTCATGCATGGGACAAAACTTTGCCATTACCATGGCTTTGAAATCTGCCCAACTCAGACAATACATCTTGTCTCTTCCCTTGCTCATTAACAGAGCATTCCACCATTCATGTGCTTCACCCTTAAACATGAGAGCGGAGTATTGAATTTTCTCCTCCTCAGAACACTTTCTTGTGATAACAAGAGTTTCCATCTCCTCGAGCCACCTCATGGTTGTGATGGCTCCCTTGTCACCATGGAATTCCTTCGGTCCATAGTACTTAAAATCTTTGAATTTACAACCACAAATCTTGAGTTTCTTGAACTCACGTCTAATTCCGCCATCGACGTTAGACTCATGAACACCCTCTTCTACTCGAGATGGGTTTGGATGAGATTTTTCGCATTTTCGAGAGGGATGAACAGAAGGATTAACAGTTCGAGAATGTCTTGATTGTCTAGATTGAGATCTAAACGCGGATTCTTCCCTGACCGCATCTTTAATCATCTTTTGGATACTATTCATGTATTTCTCGGGAATTTCTTCCTCTTGCTCGTTCTCAGGGCCTTTCCCTTTATATCTCATTTCTTTTTCTTTTCGAGCATTATTGTTGTTACTTTGTTCAGACATATTTTCTTTCTTTTTCTTTATTACTTTAAGTCTGAAATTTTAACAACATTTCTTATATTAAACATACGTTTATTTATTACACATTAATATATATATCCAAGGATATATATATTTTACAATACATACATATATATATCGTTTCCACGATATATATAGCTAGTCCTATCATTACATCAGAACATTTCATACGTTCTTTATTTATACATATTACACATAGAACTATTTTACACACAAAGTCTTCACATCGGGTTCCACCATCTTTAGTTCTTCAAAAACTTCTTCACAACCTTCGATATCTTGTTGCACTTACGAAGGATTGTTTCTCCGACTTTCTTCTTTTTCTTCTCCTCTTCGTCTACCTTCTTCCTCCAGTCATCGGTCTCGTGCAATGCGCGATCCAGGTGTTCTTCATATGACTGTGGGATTATGTTGGGGTATCCATACTGCGGAGGTGGGTCACGGTAACCCAACGTCACCATCTCGTAATGGTTCCTCGGCTCTGGATACGGAACATAATCCACGGTGGATGAAAGGTAGAGGTAGGTCTTGGCAGCTTGATTCTGCTCACGGATCTCATCAGCTTGTTCTTGGATTGACGGAATCTCAACTTGAAATGGTGGGAAGCTTGATGAAGCTTGATTCCTCAATTTTTCAAGATGTTGGACGTATGGATCTACAGAACCATAGCTTGTGTTTTGGGAAGTGAGTGATCTTTCCATTGGGCTTGTCATTTCGTTGGGATTTCTAGGATGCTCTTCTTACGATTCTTCCTCATATTCTTCCTCGGGTTCCTCTTCTTCTTCTTCTTCAGTGTCCTCTTCTTCGGATTCCTCCTCCTCTTCTGATTCCTCTTCTTCCGGTTCATCTTCCTCCATGGGTTGTGTTGTTTCATCGTTTATTGAGATCATCTGGAAAGTCTCAGTGGGCATCATTACCCTCATCTTGGGTCTACGGGACGGTCATTCATTATTGGTTGGTTGGGAATTGATTTCATTAAAAGTGGAGCTTCCGGCATGCCACTCTTGTTGATCAGAAAGATATTTCATCCATTCGGAGGATGGTTGAGAGTTCGGTAAGTATCCGGCTGGATAACTTTGTGGTATCTCCAAGGGTTGGTAAGTGGGAATCTCTGATGGTTGGTATGTCAGTACTTTAGAAGGTTGATACATTGGTAGGGATGGTGGATGGTAGCTTGAATGTCTTGGTGGTTCAATTCCTTGCTTTGGTGGACTATCGGGAACATCTATCGGATAGTGTCGACTTCCGGGGTAGTACACGGGTTTGGACAAGTCGTGTTCCACATCTTGGTTGAAGTACGCCTCATAATATCCATCACTCATGTTGTCTTCGGGGTAAGGTTCGGCAATTCCGGCCTCTTTTGACTTGCGTACAAATTCTTCGATATGAGCTTTGAACGACATCTAATATTATGGGTGGCTTAGAATGTAGAGTGGGAAAGAAAGGTTACCAGCCTATCTTATCCCTAAAATACATAATCAATTATTTCCAAAGTTTTGCTTCTGACCATTAGTCGCCAAAGTCTTTTGAATCCTCGCGAACAACTTTGCTGCGGTCGTAATATCATTCCAGGACGTAGGCATTCCGTCTCTGCCAGTCAGAGTCCAGATTAATTCATCACTCTTCACATTTTTGCGGAAAGCTCCCCGCAACATGTCTTCACTTACTCCACCGATATTGAGACTTTCATTGTTAAAACGAGTAATGAAGTCCTCAATGGATTCAATATTCCGCCTAACCACATCTAATATCTCGGACGGATCACGAGTGTGTTTCCGCTGCTGACTGAAATGTTGGGAGAATTTGGCAATAAAGTCTTCCCAATTCTTAATTTGCTCGTCCGGCAACTTTTCAAACCATTCACGTGCTGCACCAGTGAATGTTAAAGCAAACATATGACACAAGTAGGGAAGCGTCCAACCGCTGACCCCTCCTACAGCCACAAAGTTCATTAGGTGATCGCTAGGATCAGTCATCCCATCGTACTTTCCAACAGATGTTGGGATCTTTACATTGACTGGAAACAGAGCTGTTGCAATACGTGCAATGAATTTTGACTTTTCAGCAAAAGCAGCTAGGCGATAAGGCTTAGAGAAGTCTTCCTCAACATTACTGTGGTATTCTGCATGACGAACTACCGCTCGCGGATAACTAGTTCCTCCTCGTAACTGGAGTTTGCTATCACCACTGTAATAACTGATGTCACCCGGATGATACGTTGAATCATGGCTCTCATACTCTTCTAAGTAAGCGGGTACATGCATGACCCTACGAGGACGCTCACGCGTTCTCCATATCTGTGACAATCGTCAATTTCAGGTTAACTCCGTTAACTCAACTCCGTCAATTCAAACTTAAGATCACTAAATCTATAACGCACACTTCATTACATTTAAACTAGGGTTTAAATGACGCTTAACACTTACTACATGTGTAGTCTTTCGGGATTTGCACCAAAACGCAAACGAGTTGACGCAAACGATTGATGAATAAACGAAAAACGTCAAAACAGTAATTATGTGATAATTATGTGTTAGACTTATGTGTTACGTGATAACCTGGTTATGAACATTAACTCAAGATGTAAACTAGTTAGTTAAGTTAGAAAAACAACAATTGAAAGTAGAGAGACTTGAGTGTAACTTGTGTGTTTATAAATAGATCATTAACAAGTAAACCCTAACTATTATTATTATAAACCCAACCCCGATCGGAACTCTCCCACCCCAAACCCTTGGCTGCCGTCGACTTTCACACACACATACACCAAGAAATCAAGCCTTTGATTGAAGAACTAGGTGCTAGGAAGGTATAATTGATTATCCTATACATCCTTGTTACTTGATTTTGATGTTTAATGGGTTAATTGAAAACCCTAGCTGCCGATTTTTCATGTATGTATGAAGTTAATATGTTTGTTGTTGATTGATGATGATTTGATAACTAGATTGAATGTTGTTGCATGTTAATTGTTGTGTCTATGGTTTGAGTTCAAACAAAAACCCTAATCATGTGTGTAATGGGTAATTGATGTGCATGAATGGTGTTTATGGAGTCTAGAGTGTTATATGAATGCATGATAGTTCATAGGTTGTTAATATATTGAGTTTGGATGCAAACAGTTTCTGGACAGAATGGGTATATGATGTTTAAGTGACTGTAACGAAGTGTAAACGTGAAAATTGGTTGAGATTATTGGTACTACAGTAAACTAGGTTGAGTCTAGTTTCTATAAAGTATAAACTTGTAATTTTTGGACTAGTAGAAGTTAACGTTTATGATTTTACAAAAACGTTGTGCAAAGCTGAGCTGTTAGACCTGCGGTTAGGTTGTTTTGTAAATGTTATATCTCCTGAACTACGAGACCAATTGGGTTGGTTCCACTTCTGGAAGTTGACTTATTGAGTTAGGAACCTAACCCAAGTGGTCTTGCATTTATTGGATTTTTCGTTTAACGGGAATTGCAAATAAAATTCTGTTGCGCATGAATTTGACTGTTATGAGTTTGCTGTAATGATTTGATGATTGTGAGAAAACTATGTGGAATAAAAATATAATTAAATATGTTCTGGAAACCTAAGACATATGTGCTTCTGTGATGATTTTTGGTAAATTAATTGAGATGCTATGATCGGTGAAATAGTACAATCTTTCTAGTAGGATTTCTGTCTCGGTGAAACTAGCTGCTGAGTTGTGTAAAAATGCATGAAACATGATACTTGCTATATAATTGTTTTGTTTTGACCAAAATACCCTTGCAGGGAATAATTGCTAATTGATTGCCATGATTTGACCAAATTGCCCTCATGGGGAATAATGGCTAGTTAATTGTTAATTGTTGACCAAAATGCCCTTACGGGGAATAATTGATAGTAATGTACTTTATGAATACATGACACGTATATGATTGCTTACACATGTAATGTGTCACAAAAACACTTGTTAAAGTCACACATGATTCACAAACGAAACACGAAACATGTTATGTGCATAGGTATTATGTGCCGGGTCTAGAGACTCGATAATATTCCGACACTTAGAAAAATCTCTTTATTGTTTTAGAACGCTAGAGAGAGTTTTTCGGTGACGCGCATCTTGGTGATTTAATTTGGGAAATTCTTCGCAAACAGTGAGTTTCACTTTCCCCTCTTTTAAACTGTTTTAAACGCTTTTCACTTGGGGGAGATAACATACTCCGATAAACGCATTTAAGATTTTGTTACTAAATTATATATCACTTGTAAAGGCTAAGTGGCAAACGAAACAATTGAAGTCCTACACATCGAACCGGTTAATATTTGGAATAGCGAGTCACTGTTGAGTAGTACTACTGGGTTTGACAAACCCCACCCAACGCTAAACTCGACTGGAGGTCGAGCGGGTGTAATTTTAGCTAACATGTACCATGGTCTGGAGGACCTGGTGACAAGGCACTTAATAAACGAGTCAGCTTCGGTGTCGAACACTTAGTAATACTTGTTGTATAGACTAGCTACCTATCGATATATAATTGACATAACACTATATGTAACGCAAAACGCTGTAACGCAAAACGCTGTAACGCTGTAACGCAAAACGCTGAACGCAAACGCTAAACGATTTATTTTTATATAACATGTGAACTCACCAACCTTGTGTTGACACTTTTAGTATGTTATTCTCAGGTAGCCGAGGCGGGCACGCGGTTTAGGAACATGCATTACTTGAAAAACTTTTAACTATGCAAACTTACTTTTAACTGTTATCATTGGTTTTAAATCGTCCTGCGTGACGTAACATTGTTTCTATGGTTTTACGCTTCCGCACTTATTTTCATTTAAACGTTTTTATGGTTTGATTATAACTGATGATTCCGATCCTGTTAGTTCACACCCTCTGATGGTAAAACTCCGTTAGTGGATTTTGAGGGTGTGACAATATCTCCTCTGGGTCTCTCTCCGTCTGAACACTGTGACAGATCTGGCTTCTCCTCGTTGTTGGAGGAGGAGAAAGAGATCTTCTGGAAGATACATCATAAGTCAGAGTACGAGCATGGAGTCTCTCTTCACGCACCCTACACTCATACTCAGCTATCACATTCTCTTGTTGGATTTGGAACCACTCATCAGGAGATAAGAGTCCTCTAGCTTTGGAGCTACGACGATGAGCTCTCGCCGGTTCAGAATCATCTTCTAGACCTAATTCTGACCGTGTCCGATGAGTTTCTCTCGTGACTCACCCTGGATTGACAAGGTTAGAACCTCCTAGCGCCATGACATGCCCTAAGTTCGTTGGAGTATGACCCCCCGGTTCCGTGACATGTCCTAGGTCACATGGAGTAGAACTTCCAGGTGTCGTGATACGAGCGAAAACACTTGAAGCAAAACCTCCAGGTGCTTCTGTATCAGTAACACGTGAAACAGGTGCAGGAGTTCCTGTCGGCCCTTCGAGAAATTGACTCATATCGTACGAACCAACAAAAACAAAGAATTATCACAGTTATAACACAAGCATGGATGGCGCCAAAGAAGAAACACAGATCTAATCCCCTTGAAGGGTCCTAGATCCAATGAGTCCATAGGGTAGGATACGATAACAACCAACACGATATGAGCACAATCTCCCAAAGTCCAATGGCCGGAACCTGCAAAACAGACACCGTGAGCTTGTTAAGGGAAGGACAAGAGGGGGAATCTTCCCGTAACCACCCTCCGGCGTGAGAATAAGTACAGTTCTGATAGAGAGAAAGTACTTAAGTATTTAGAGAAGATAGTGGGGAGTGAATGAATACCTTAAGGAGATTGCGAAGATATTTATAGCCGAAGGGTGGGGGAATATGATTGGACCAGTTGTCCCATTCTATAAGATGCCTTCGTAACCACCTGGACACGTGCCCTTATATGATAGGTTGAGCTATACGTCGCATGTGTATGGGCATAACAACCTGGACACGTGTCGCTCTATGATAGGACAAGTTATAACCCTGACCATGTGAACGATTATAACAACCTGGCCAGGTGTCCTCCCTTCATTGGTTGATGGGTCACGTATTCTTCAAGAAAGGATCTTATTAATTCTTCTAGAAGGTAATTGGTTAATTACTGTTGTCCTGTGGCATCTGTGACAATCGTCAATTTCAGGTTAACTCCGTTAATCCGAACTTCGTTATATTCAAACTCAAGATCACACGAACTATGTCATTCCTGTTAACGCATTTCAAATTGCATTTAATTAGAGTTAAATGACACATGACAATCATTACACAAGTAGTCTTTCGGAGTTTCACCGAAACACACACGAGTCGACTCAAACCGTTGGTGAACAAACAATAAATATTATAAACAAGTACTTGATATAATTATGTGTTACGTTTATATGTAATTTGGTGCTTGCATGTATAACCTCATATCATGGATGAAAAAGAAATAGTTTGTGTTAGAATTATACAAAATAGAAGTTGAGGGTGCAAGTTGTAACATGTAATTAATTAATTAATATATAAAGAAACTTATAACACAAAACCCTAACCCTCTCCCCTCTCTCCCTCTCCTTACGACGGCAGCCCCGCCCCCTCCTCTCTCCTTGATCGGCCGAACAACACACACATACATACATACAAGATTGTTTGCAAGTTGTTTGAAGATCCAAGGTTACTAGCTAGGTAAATTAAACACTATATCTAACCATTCTATCGATTTTTGGCATGATTAAACATGATGATCATAAACCCTAAATGCTAAATATATTGATTGTTGATGAGTTAGGGTTGTATGCATGATTTTTGGTTCATAGATTAGTAGTTTGTTGAGTTTTTTGGTGAAAACTGATGCTGGACAGAATCATAATTGCATGTTAAAACGACTGTAACTTGATGTTAATGATATGTTTCGAAGTGATTATTGATTCTATGATGTAGTAGGTCGAGTCTAGTTTCTAAAGAGTCTGATTTTGTAATTTTTGGACATGTGCAAGTTAGTTTTTATTAATTTACAAATCTGTTGCGCAAGTCTGATTCGGGAAGCTTTCTTGTAGGTTGTTTGTAATTAGTATATCTCACAAACGACAAGACCAATTGAGTTGATTCCACTTCTGGAAGTTAATCATTTGAGTGAGGAATCTAACCCAATTGGTCTTGCATTAATTAGATTAACCATGTAACGGTAATAGTAAAGAACGTTTTGTTGCGCATGATAATGACTGCTGTGTGCTTACTGTGTTGTTTTGATCCTTGTGAGAAAACCGTATGTAATCAAAATATTTTTAGAAACCTAACTCACGTGTTCTTCTGTGATTAATGTTTGGTGATTTTATCTACATGTATGGTTAGTGAAATAGAGTAATCTTGACGTGCTGTCTCGGTAACTTAGCTGCTGAATTCTTTGATTTAACATGAAAAGTGATTATTTGACCGATGTTTGCTATGTGTTTGACATATTTGCCCTTGTGGTAGAGATTTTACTGATGATGTACCGTAGTAACACTTAACACTATACTTGTTCACACATGTAACATATCACCAACGTGTTTGTCGAGTCGCACTTGTTTCACAAACAAACACATCTCATGCATAACTTTTATGTGTCGAGTCTAGAGATTCACTCGTAGTTCAAACACTTAGAAATCTCATCTTGTTTTTAGAGCACTAGTGAGGATTTCTTTGACGCACGCTTTTCTCGGATTTTTGAAAACTTCGCAAACAGTGAGTTTCATGGCCGCTTTTACTCTTTAACACTTTTATTAGAGGGAGATAACATACTCCAACGCTTTAGATTTTGTTTACTCTTTATATATCATTTGTAAGGCTAAGTGGCAACAAACCAACTAAGTCCTTCTGAACTATCGAACTGGTTAATATTGGATAATAGTGAGTCAGTGTTGAGTAGTACTACTGGGTTTGACAAACCCCACCCAACTCTAAACTCGACTGTAGGTCGAGTGGATATAATTTTGGCTAACACATTACCATGGTCGTGGTTGACATGGTGGCAAGGCAACGTATAAACAGTCAGCTTCGGTGTCAAACACTTAGTAATACATGCTTGATAGGTTAGCTACCTATTGATATATAATTGACATAACACTATCTGGTAACGCTAAAACGCAACGCTTAAATTTACTTAAACCTGTGAACTCACCAACCGAGGCGGGCGAGCGGTATAGGACATGCATTCACTGAACTCTATTGCTTTAGACTTCTTTTAAATTTTATCATGATAACTGTTGCTTTAAGTCGTCCTGTGTGGCGCAACTATTTGCTTACAGTTTACGCTTCCGCATTTTTACTTAAGACTTGATGTCTTGGTTTTTTTTAAAACTTTAACTGTGGTATTTGATTTAACTAATGACTCCGATTCTATTAGTTCACACCCTCTGACGGTAAAACTCCGATAGTGGATTTTGAGGGTGTGACAGCATCGCCATCCGAATATCCTAGCGGGTGAATGTGTTACCCTGCAGATGATTTCTGAGGGTGCCTGGATGCTTCCGCGCATGGTTCTTAGAACTTATTATCATTCTTCCTTTAGCGGGTTATGCGGGTGATCCATATGTTCCGTGGGTGCCATATGGACACGTATTTTTTGGTACCCTACCTCTATAGGTTTATTAGTTATATTAATTGAATAAAGAGAATGATTAATACTTTCTTTATTTAGCTTTAAGCATTTAAAACATTAAAAAAAATTAGTGGCTCATATTCATTTCTCGCATTTCTTGCAGTAATATCATTTCTCTCTTGAACCATCCCCTATATACACACACACACACACATACATCTATACACACACATACATATACATACTGCGTGTGTCTGTATAGTATTTGTTGTTTAGGTTTTTCGTTTTTTTTAAATAAGGTATTTTTCACGTAGCATGCCACATAAGCAGAAACACTCCACGTCAGCAAAAAAACTAATGGAGTTAGGGTCCGTTAAGTTCGGGAGTTATAAAAGAAAATAAGTTACAAGTTGGGAGTGGTACGTGGGAGACAAATCGTTAATTGGGAGTGTTATTGTCCAATGAGTGAAAGTTGGGAGCATTAAAAACCAATATCCCATAAAAAATAATTAATGTTGTTTCGAGAAAACATATAATAAAGGTTTCCAGTTTGTAATGCAGTTGTTTGAATAGCAGAATAACAACAAATTGCGTTGGAGAATCAGAACATCTACCTTTAACTGAGTCCTTCCTGGGCGGCGGTACGAAACATGTTGGTGTCTTGTAGCGACGTGGTTCGTTGGATAATAGTGGCACTGAGGTCTCCTATGATAGAAAAAAAATAATAAGAACGTCATTTTTAATCAAACAATATGAACCAAAAGAAAATTCAAATGTTCTTTGTAGAGCAAACGCGCTAATAATGTGTTACAAACTAGGAAGAGTAGAGGGAGAAAGACATTTTATTCATGTGTAAATATAACCATTTACAAGGGACATGTATATTGTAGTCATAGATATTGAAACCGACTTTATAATGAAAGTGATAATAAGAGTGGTATAATGGATGTATTAAACTCATTAAACAGTGTATATATTTTCAAACTATGCATACATAATTTATACAACATTAAAAAGTATTTGACAATGATAGTTTAAAAACTTGAAGTTTTAAGAATTTAACATTTGATACATATAGTATGATATTTGATGCATAGGGTTAAAATTTTTTTAACACTTGATGAGCAAAATGGGAACTGGTACCAATTCAGTACCGGTACCATCGAATTAGTAAATATTTGGTACCGTCGATACCGAATCGATACCAAGTTTTGAATTTTCGGTAAGTATCGGTACCAAGGTTGTAAAAGTCGCTAGACGGACCATAGGCGGCCAATTAGGGAGTTGAGTGTACTCGGAGTACTCGGGGAGTACTTGGAAATGGTAAATATAAAGAAAATTAATTTTTAGAGATTACAAATATGTCAAATATCGTAAGTTTACTAATATTTTTAACAAATTAAGTGAATATCAATATAAAAAAGAGAAATATAATTTTAATAATAAATTATTCTAAACATTGCTAATCATTAATTAAAAAAATGATATTTTTTCTTTAATATTACAGAAATACGAATTATGTTTTATTTTTTAAGTCAAAATCGGCTCTAGTTGACCGAATAGACGTGATTCTGGTTGATGTTGACAAACTTTGATCGATTCTTAGTAACTAGACGGAGTTAAAGAAAACTCTCCTCGGTGCCGTACCTTGTAGCGAGTACTCGGCTTTGTAGACCTACTTTTACAACATTGATCGGTACCAAACCTAACATTTTGGTACCCATATTTCGGTATCGGTACCAGTATTTTCGGTATCGATACCGACTGGTACCAGTACCGATATCAGCTAATCCCTAATATTAACTACATATAATAATGCATTTTTAATAATAATAATAGTTATTATTATTATTATACAAATAATAGTAACAATATCCAAGTATAATCAGTGTTTTAAGGAAAGTCAGGTTAAATTTAACTTGTTGTGGGCTACACTTATATAGTAAAATACAATAACAAGTATGTTGATCGTCAACTGTAGAGGTAAGTAGTGACGAATCTTCGCCATACATGTCGAGGGGGTCGGACTTAATATGTATATACATAAGTCAAATTAAGTGAATATCGATATACATAAGAGAAATATAATTTTAATAATAAATTATTCTAAAAATTGTATTACAGAAATTAAGTGAATATCGTAAGTTTACTAATATTTTTAACAAATTAAGTGAATATCAATATACATAAGAGAAATATAATTTTAATAATAAATTATTCTAAAATTTGTTAATCATTAATTAAAAAAATAATATTTTTTTCTTTAATATTACAGAAATACGAATTATGTTTTATTTTTTAAGTCAAAATCGGCTCTAGTTGACCGAATAGACGTGATTCTGGTTGATGTTGACAAACTTTGATCGATTCTTAGTAACTAGACGGAGTTAAAGAAACTCCCCTCGGCGCCGTACCTTGTAGCGAGTACTCGGCCTTGTAGACCTACTTTTACAACATTGATCGGTACCAAACCTAACATTTTGGTACCCATATTTCGGTATCGGTACAGGTATTTTTGGTAGAGGTACCGACTGGTACCAGTACCGATATCAGCTCATCCCTAATATTAACTACATATAATAATGCATTTTTAATAATAATAATAATTATAGTTATTAATATTATTATTATTATAAACATAATAGTAACAATATCCAAGTATAATTAGTGTTTTAAGGAAAGTCAGGTAAAATTTAACTTGTTGTGGGCTACATACTTATATAGTAAAATACAATAACAAGTATGTTGATCGTAAACTGTAGAGGTAAGCAGTGGCGAATCTTGGCCATACATGTCGAGGGGTCGGACTTAATATGTATATAAAGATTATTAGACTAGAGGGGGCAGGTTCAAAATTTCAGGCGGAAACGGATGAATTCATGTATAAAAAATTTCGGCTGAAAAATGATAAATTTACGTTGTTGAGCGAAAAAAGAGGAGTCCGGACTCAAAATTTCGGTTGGAAACGGGTAAATTTACACTATGTATACAAATTTTCGGACAACAAAGGATAAATTTACACTACCGAGCAAAAAAAGCGAGGGGGCCGGGCTCAAAATTTTGGTCGAAAACGAGTAAATTTACATTATGTATAAAAAATTTCAACCGTAAAAGGATAACTTTACATTACCGGGCAAAAAAACGGAGAGGGTCGGGGCCACCCCTGGCCCCAACTAAGCTACGCCCTTGGTGGTAAGGTCCTTCATGAAGCACACGAGAACAACAAAAAACTACAACTGCGGAAAAGTAACAACAAACAAGATAACCATAAGAGGAAAGTACATAGTGGATGACGGAAGGCCAAACAACCAATCATAAATACTAGAACCCCGTAAGGGGACACATATTACACAAAGGATAGACACACCCGGTGAGCCAATCCCACCCGCCTATCTGTCTCAACCAATCAGAGACCAGAAATATGCCCAGACATAGAAGGTTCGACCGATGGTGATAATTGGTCACATCTTCTCCACCCCTTCGGCTATAAATAGGAGCCAGAACAAGCGGTAAAGGCATCCTATTTTCTCCCCGTCAATACTCATTACATTCGATACTGATTCTCACACCGGCGATGATTACGAGAAGAACCCCCCATTACCCTTCTCGTAACAAGCTCACGGTGTTCGGTTTTGCAGAAACCACTGGTGAAAATCTTGAAGAACCCGACTATACCTGGACGAGATACTAACTTGACCATTCTAGGTTAACTTAATGTTTCTTCATCAAGTTATAATATTTTTCAGCGATCGAAATGCACGAATTGTGTTGTGTACGATCTCATTAATTAAAAATTAAAATATATGGTTTTGATTGAACCGAACTACATGCTAGTGAATGGGATAGGTATGAGGCAGCTAGAATTAAATGTAATTGTACAGGTTATCGTTAGAAATAATTCCCAAAACAGATTCACTAATAATATATATCTGTTGCATACATACCCAAACAAACATATATGCTTGCTTTTATAAACCCATCCTATCTCCACAGACTTCAAACTTCCTCTGGTTCATGACGTTTGCACTTCCTTTCTTCTTCATTCATCCCCAACTGCAACCTCTCATATCCAAAATGTCTTTACTTGACACCATCATCGTTTACGTGAGTTCTCTGTCTTCTTAGTCAATATTATAAGTTATGTGGTCTATTTTATGATTATATATCCGTTTTCCCAGATTGGTAGGGGTGTTAACAGTCCGATTCTGACGGTTATTAGTTCAAATAGTTAGCTAAACCGTTAGTCGTTACTAACAGTTGATTTGGTCTTTTCTATCCAGTTTTGAGTATAAATCGTAAACAAAATCATTCGATCGGTACGTTGTCAAAAATTTCTAAACTGACCATTAAAAAGTATTTTCAGAATTCAGAAAAGTTTACGATCGTGAAACTAAATCGATGATTGATTGGACGGGTTGTACAGTTTCAAACTTAATCATAAACACCATTACCAATCGTTATAATAAACTAGCCAGATGTTAAACTTAGAAAGGGTGCAGATTTTGCATATGTTGGACAAGTTTGGGTTATGGCATAGGCTACCGGTGATAATGGGTCTGGGTTATTTGGCTCTGAGAAGACGCTTACACCAGAGGTACAATCTCCTACATGTTGGAACAATGACCGGAACCAAATATGACATGCAACAGTATCCTCATCGGACAGCTGATGGAAAGTGCAACCATCCAACGGATGATATTGTAGGCAGTCAAGGAACATTTTTTGGTCGTAATATGCCTCCATCCACATCCAACTTCGGGGTAAGATTAATGTTAGATAATTTAATTTCTTAAAGTCTATATTATTGTTATTGTTATTATAAAATATCAATAATATAGACAAACTCTTGAAAAACACATTAAATTTTTATTCAGTATATTTATTGCATATTATTTGGAAATATCAATAATAGGTACAACAGACATGATGTTTGTGGTAGTTGAGCGAGGGCCCGTGTTGGACTCCATTACCTCATTTTGTTTTTTCTTTTTAATTTAGTTTCTAGAAATTGCACACATGTCTTTATTTATTTATTTATTTATTTATTTATTTTTTAAACAACATATTTTGTTACGAAATAAATATTTTCTCTCTTTCTTATTTTTATGTTATTATTTATTACTATTATTCAAATTTAATTATTAATAATTTTTTTGACATTACTAAACAAACGAAGTCATCGAGTAATATCCCACTCGTTGAACAAACCTTAACTATCACATATGATATAGAGACTGTTCTCAAAACTACACACTCGGTTTAGAGATTGTGCATTTGAGTTATACCATGAATACAAAAAGTTTTTGGCATAAACACATACTTGTAGAAACAATATGGTTTTGAAACTGAAGTTAGTTTTGGATGTTACAAATTTGAAGATGCTAGAGCCTCATCCATCAGTGGTGGCCACAAAGTTACTTGAAAGAAGGAAATTTGTAGACAGTTGAAGAAACACTAGGTGACCCCGAGTAGATTATGGATAATCTGGGGGTTAAGTAATGTTTCCCACGAGGGTTTGGTCCGGCAAAGAAGGATGTTCTTCAGATGACCTGCAAAACAGACACCGTGAGCTCGTCACTGAGAAGGGGGGGGGGGTTCCTCCTTGTGACCACCCTCCGGCGTGAGAATCAGACTAGATTGCTCTGAATATAAGTGTATATTGAGAGAAATAGCTAGTGAAGGTAAAATACCAGATGATCCTACCGTTCCAAGGTGTTGGAGTATTTATAGCCGAAGGTAGGTTTCCAAGCAGGTACAGCCAGCTGTATAATATTCCTGTTCTACCAACTATAGGCTACGCACGTGCCATGCTGGTTGGTGGGTAGGCAGCGGCTGATAGTGACCAGGCCGGCTGTGTACTATTCCTTTTCCACCAACTGCAGGCTATGTGCGTGCCACGACAAGGGTTGGTGAGTAGGCAGCGGCTAATAGTGACAAACAGTACTAGAGCATGCTCCTCGTACTGTTGTCGGTGAGCTGTCACCCTGTGATTGGTTCATGGGCTGCTTTGGTCAGATCTTGTCTATTTTGTCCATACCTTGGCAGGTATAGTACAAAAGATCTTCCAGAAGCATACGGACTGGCTCATTTGGGCGGGAGTATTCCCGCCTTGCTCATTCCTTCAGGTGACACTGAATTATTGAGTTAGTGCCTTGTGTGTGTAGCCTTGCTATTAGTGCGGGTAGTCTTCCCTGATGGCTTGTATCCGCAGCTGCGGGGACAGGCGGGGTACTTCACCATTGGGAGGCTTTCCCTGCGGGAACAGCTGGCGTACTGCGCGTAAGGTCTTCATCTCTGAGCATGGTGGGTCCTGCGGAACCAGTTGGTCCTTGCGCAAACGTCCCTCTTCAAGGTGAGTCTTGCGGGTCCAACTGGGCTCTGCTGGGACCTAACTCTTCAAGTCCCCCCAGTCCAATGTTCTTCTCATGAATTGTTAATAAGTGAGGTGAACTTTGGACTTAATCAAGGGGTTTTGAAAAGGATTTAGTTTTAAGGTTGTCCGTGGGGATTCTTCCCGCGGTTTCCCTAATGTCACGCAGAAATTCCCGACTTTTCTGCTTGATCTTTGGGTATGATGCCGGTAGATGTGTAACCTCCTCGCAAGTCAGGAGCGTTGAGTTCCACTTGTGTAGATTCTCCATGAGGTTTTGGTAGTTTTGAACATAGTGATCAATTATGTTAAAACAACCAATTCCATCTTGGAGCTTCAAACAATCTAGTTTTCGACGTTCCCGCTATGCGGGGATGTTATTCACGTTTCCGCAAGCATGGCCCAGAAGATCCTTCTTGGTTTCAATTCCCTGCGGAGTGCTAGGTATGTGAAGGGTTTCGCCTTGACACTGTACCCGCACTCGTCTTATAGTTACTTTACTTCCAAGGTATTCCTGGCTTCAATTCCCTGCGGGTGCTTAGTATGTGAAGGGTTTTGCCTTGACACTGTACCCGTACCTGTCTTATAGTTACTTGGTTGCCAAGGTAAGGGGTATAGTCCCGCTTACTTTTGAATCTTTTTGAATCTTTTTGAAATTCGAAGAGTTGGTGAAAGGATACGAACAGTCCAAACTGTTGAAACGTCGTCCGACGGTTTCTTCTGACAGTGTCAGGACGTGCAGGAAGTTATGGCGACGTGACAGTATATGGTCATTCCAGACGCTTTTTCAGGTGCGTGGACACGATTTTTTGGGCGCGTGGGTGCGGATTTTACGGCACGCGTCCCGTCAACAGCTGTTGCCAGCTTGTTTTTTCCACGTGTCATAGTTTCATTGCACCAGCTCTTTTCTCTCTCCTCCGCATTAAATTCATCGCATTCATTGCGATGAGTATATAAAGGGGGAGAGGGTTCACGGTAATCCACACTTTCACTTCTTTCTTCTTCTTCTTCTAAGCGATTTCCGGCGAATACTAACTTTCTGTCGAGCATTCTCCTGAAATCGTTCTTTACCTCCAAAACATGTCTACTCATGATTCAGAAGCTACCGTCGAGGAGTCTGACTTGTATGTCGAGAACCCGACGTCTACGTCCGATAAGGATGATAAGAGCACTGCTGGCGAATGTCAGTGTGCTCTTCCCATCGAGCTTTACCGGTACATCGTCCGGAAGTTCATGCTCGAGCCGTTCGAGCCTGAGTTTCCGGAGCCACACCAGACGGTGTACGATGCCCCCAAGGGCAAAATAGGGGTATATGCCGCCTTCTTCGTCTATGTGGGAATCTTAGGTTCCCATTGACGAAGTTTGTATAACGTGTTCTGGATAGACACGGTGTGCACCTGACGGAGGTACACCCAATGGCGATCGCCAAGATCCGCCATTTTGAGTGGGTGTGCCTCATTCTTGGCGTGGATCCCCACGTCGACCGCCTGATGACCTTCTACTTCTGGAGTTGCATCCAAGGCTGGTACACCCTGGTCACCCGGATCAAGGGTTTGAAGATCTGCGCTACCGAGCGCAGTCTTCGGTCTTGGAAGCGGGAGTTCTTTTACATCTCTGCCCGTGTCGTCCCTATAGCGATGACATTTAAGAACGGGAGAGCTCTCCCCAGCCTTCACGCCTCCAACTACCAGGAGGCGGAATGGTTCTCCAAGATTTCCCGGATCCAGACTCCAGTTTTCCGCTTTCCGGAGTCCGGGATGGTGATGCTCGGTATGAGCAGGGTGTGGAAGGATGCTGGGGCGGATGCGCCACAGATTCCCATCGTACTTGAATACGGTTTGAACTTTATCCCTTACGGTATGTCCCGTCTTCTTTGTTGATTTAAGGTTTTTTCTAACTGTTTTTCTTTTTATTTCAGAGGGAAATGACTTGCAGTCCCTCCTGCATCCGCGGGAAGCCGACGGTCCCGCTCGGTTGGGTACTCGCGCTCTTGACGAGAACGAGTTGCCCATCCTTGCGCAGACTGCGGATCGGTTTGTGGAGGCCTACCCGTCAGGTCACGAAATACTGAGCGCCACGCGGCCAGGTAAAAGACTTCAACCCTCGCCCTCTGAATGCTGAAACCTCTGCTGGAATTCCTCTAATCTTGTCATCTTCTGATGAGGAATCCGCAGATGGTCCTTTTCTTGCGCGGAAGAAGAACGCTGCTGGCGGGAAGGGCAAGGCGAAGGTAGCCTCCACCGCCGACCAGGTGAACCGGTCTGAGTCGGAGACCGAGAGTGAAGAGGCGGCGGGGAACCCAGGTGGTGTTGAGACCACTGCTCCGGAGGTTGAAACGGCTGTCACCTCCGAGCAGCCCAGGACGACGACGGTGACCGGTACGAAGAGGCCGGCTCCATCGGGTTCGTCCCCGCCTGTTCGCACCTTCAAGCTCAAAAAGACCCGTAAGTGTACATAACTTTAACTTCATATCTTTCCACTATTATACTTATATATCTTGTCTTCGTGTAGGCGTGGATGCTACCGCATTCCAGGGTGGAGCGGGGAGGAGCACCTCCGGACCCGTGTCGGTAGGTTTGGTCAACCTACCTGAGGCGATGACCCAGGCGACTGCGCCTGCTTCAGTTGGTTCAGTTGCTCACCCGGTTGAGCCAACTGTTCCAACTGTGACAACGTCTCCGCCGGCTGTCAGTGCCATATTCACTGATTCCTTCACTGAGCCGGCGGTGAGTGTTTCTGTGGATTCTTCCATAGTCGCGGCCGCGGTTGTGAGTTCACCTCCGGTGAGTTCACCTCCGCTGGTTTCTACCACGGCGGCCTCCGCTATGCCTCCTACGGCGCCGGCGACTACGGCCGGTCCTTCAGGTATGTCCGGGGTTGGGGCGTCAAGCCAATTTCTGCCCCCTTCCCATCTGCCTGACCTCTTGGATGGATATCCGTTAGGTTCAGGTGATGGGTTTGGCGGCTACAGGCCAGTCGTCGACCCTACAGGTGCGTAGGGTTATTTTGGCCTTTTATTATTTTTTTTTATTCATCTTTTCCTAACTGCTATTTGCTTTTGCAGTGTCGGATTCCAATGAAGTGTATGTTCCACGATGGAACATCCGCCGAGGAACAACCCTTCGGACGCCTGTGGAATGCGTCGAGTGGGCGAGCCACGCCGCCCCAAGTGGGGCGCTGGGGGAAGCAATGTCAAGCTACCAGGAGGGTAGGTTGACAAATGAGCTCCGCATTCTCGTAGCCCGGATGCAGCCGCGCGTCGAGCTGCTTTGTCGTGAAAACGACAAGTTAAAGGCAGCTCGTATCCAAGAAGTAGCTCAGGCGCGGGCTGTCCGGGAGGATAACAGGAGGCTCTCCGCCGTTGCTGCGGAGAAGGAGAAGGCTTTCAAGGCCCTTGAGGTTGACGTCCAGGCTCGTCTCGAGGCCCGTTCCAAGGCCGCCCAAGCTGTTAATGAACAGCTTCGGTTGGCTAGAAACTGCACAGAACGCAACCGAGAGGGCCACCAAGGCTGAAGCTGCTGCTAAGCCTCTACGCATCGAGAATGAGGAACTTAAAGCCAAATTAGAGAGGCTCCAGCAGGCTCATGATGCCTTGGCCATGGAAGATGCCAAGAAGCTCCAAGAGATCTTGGACCAGAGGGGGGTGCTTGACCACACTGAGCGTAAGCTAAAGGGCGTCGAAGAGGCTGCAGCCAAAGATGTGTTGCTTGCCAACCTTACAAAGAACGAAGCCGAACGCGCTCGTAATGAAGCTCAAGCTGCCCTCCAGGAGGCTCTGGTTACCAAGGAATGGCTTCTCCGAGAAGCGTTGTCTCAGGTATGCGTAGTTTCACAATTTCTTTACGCTTTTCCTTAGAAGAGTTTTTGATATACTTCTGTTTTTTAGGTTGTGCATCGGGTGTTCACGAACACATCATATGACGATGCGATGAGCGCAGCCCTCAACGCTTCTCATGAGGATGGGGAAAAGGCTGGCTTCTTGCTTGGTCTAGGGTTTGTTGAACAAGGCATTCCGCCTTCCAACTTCCCTCTTTACAATGTGGATACTGAAGCTGTGTATGACCAAGCAGTGAATCAGTATGCCGCATTCCCGCATCCGGTGGTGGAGAAGGTAAACGAGATTGCTGCTGCTGATGATGGGCTAGCTATCCTCAAAGCTTTCCTTGAACCGCCACACTCTACTGATGGTGCGGGTCCAAGTGGGAGTGGTCCTGAAGCTTGATACTTTAGATCCCTTTCCACCATTAAAGTAGATTTTTATGTTTGTAGACTTCTAATCTTGTATGCGGGTATGTACCCAGCAATTCTTGTAATGTTTGAATGTTGATGGAATAAAGATTATTTGTTAATGCCTTGCCTTGTTTATTTCGCGCATATTTTGTTTTAACTTAGCAATTTCTTGAGTACTTAGATAAGTTAACTTTCCAACGTGGCGGATAATAAGTTAAAGTTTTGCTTCCTCTTTCGTGATTGTGCGGATAAGACCGTCACTTTCACTTAGTAGGATGGCTAAACTTTACCTATATCTGACCTGCGTGGAAGTTTTCCTCATCTTTTCCTTTGAAATTTTCTAAGTGTTTTGAATAAGTTAACCTTTCGACGCGCGGTTGCCAATAGGTCAATGTTCAGTTTCCTCTATCATGATTGTGCGGGTAAGACCGTCACTTTCATTTATTGGGATGACCAAACTTCACCTATAGCTGACCTGCGTGAAGGTTTTCCTTAGAAATTTTTACCGTTTTATGTGTTTATGCGGGTTTTGCCGCCTTCCACACGCAACGACTTACTTATTCCCATATTTATGCGGTGAATACCGGCATCAGTGTGGGAAGTTCATAAGTATAAAGGTAAGGCTATCAACACAATGTGATAAAGGAGAATCATTTCCATTAGAAGTGGCTCTAGGCCTTTTCTTTACAAGTTTGGAATTGATCTACATGTAACATTTGCGTAATTGAGCTTCGTTCCATGTTCTTGGGATAGGAGTGCCATCGAGCCTTTCGAGCCGGTATGCGCCTTTTCCCAAAACTTCTTTGATAATGTACGGTCCTTCCCAGACCGGTGCCAGTTTTCCTGGGCGCTCTTGGTTTGAAGCCTCGTTGTTACGCAATATGTAGTCTCCTACATTGAAGTTGCAGAGTTTTACCCGCGTGTTGTAGTACTTTTGCATTTGTCGCTTATAGTTTTCTTCACGCGCTGCGGCTAAGTCTCTGCGTTCCTCGGTTAGCATAAGGTCTAACCGTCTTTCCGCATCATTGTCTTCTGGCTGAATCAAGACCCTTGGTGAGGGCAAACCAATTTCGACTGGGACCATGGCTTCAGTGCCATAAGTGAGGCTGAACGGGGTTTCTCCCGTACTGGCCTTTTTCAGCGTTCTGTTTGCCCAAAGGACGTGTGGAACTTCGTCTACCCAGCCGGATCTGTGTTCCCGGAGTCTTTTCTTTATGCCTTCGACGATGCTTTTATTTGCTCTTTCCACCTCACCGTTACCTTGCGGGTGTGCCACTGAGGTAAAGGTGTGGGTGATTTGAGGTTCTTCCAGCCACTTTTGTAGCTTCTTGTCAGCAAAGTTGGTGCCGTTATCACTCACCAAAGTCTGTGGAAGTCCAAAACGACAAATAATAAATTCCCAAATAAATTTTTTAATATGTTTTGCGGTTGTTTGGGCTAAGGGTTTTGCTTCTATCCACTTGGTGAAGTAGTCGATGGCTACCACTAGGAACTGAACGTTTCCTGCTGCTGTAGGAAATGGGCATGTCACATCGATGGCCCACTTCTGAAATGGCCATGAAGAGGTGACTGGAACAAGTTCATTCTTCGGGCGATGCGTGTTGGGTGCGTAGAGCTGGCAAGACCTACACTTTCTGATGTATGCCAGCGCATCCGTATGCATCCCCGGCCAAAAGTATCCCGCGTTGTTTAGCTTAGCTACAACAGCGCGTGGACCTGCGTGTACTCCACAGATGCCTTCATGTACTTCCCTTAGGAGGTAGTCAGCATCTTGGTTGTCCACACATCTTAAGAGTGGGCCAAGAAAGTTACGTCTGTAAAGGATGTCATCGATGAGTTGATAGTTTAATGCTTTACATCGTATTTTTCTTGCCTGTGTTTTTGACTCTGGTAGTATACCCGCTGCAAGGTAATTTATTATTGGTGTCATCCACGTTTCTGTACCGGTTTGGATGACACAAATTTCCTTGTGCGGGACTGATGGTGCTTCAAGGAGTTCAATGCGGATGTTTTTTCCCAAATGGGTGAAGGCTAATGATGCAAGCTTGCTTAACGCATCCGCAGATTTGTTTTCGCTACGCTTGACGTGTATGACTTTACAATCATTAAAATCGCGCATAAGGGTTTTTGCTTGTGCGACGTACAGGGCCATTGTGTCGTTCACGGCCGTGTACGTTCCGTTTATCTGGTTGGCTACTAACATGGAATCCACGTGGGCTTCCAAGTTTTTCACTCCCATTTTACGCGCAATTCTCAGCCCTGCCAAGAATGCTTCATACTCGGCTTCGTTATTCGTACTTGGAAAATCCAGTCGAATAGCGTAAGTGTATTCTTGGCCTGCTGGGTTGGTTAATTTCAACCCTGCGCCTGAACCCTCGTTGCTGGCTGCTCCATCAGTGTAAAGTCGCCAGACATCATTGATGTCCTGTGCTGGGGAGGGTTGAGCCTCCTCCTGGCACTCTTTCTCCCGCGAAGCGGGGACTTCTGCAATAAAGTCGGCCAGGACCTGGCCTTTCATAGCTGGTCGTGGCTTGTACTTTATCGCATATTCTCCCAACTCAATTGCCCATTTGGCTAGACGTCCCGATAATTCGGGTTTGCCTAGAACGTTTGCGAGTTTGAAGTTGGTGAGAATGGTGATTGGGTGACCTTGGAAATATCGTCTTAGCCTGCGTGAAGCCTGTACAAGTGCTAAGACTTGTTTTTCCAGGGTAGAGTACCGGGTTTCTACGTCTGTTAGGACACGGCTAACATAGTAAATAGGCATCTGGATACCTTTCCGCTCTACTAGCAGGACTGCCCCGGTTGCTCTATCTGTGGTAGAAAGATATATGATTAATTCCTCCCCCGCTTCTGGTGCTGTGAGCGTTGGGAGTTCGATCAAGCGTGACCGAATTTCCTGAAAAGCTGCTTCCGCTTCTGGTGTCCAGCGGAAGTGCGTTTTCTTTAAACAGTTTCTTAATGTTGACACGAATGGGAACGACCTATCCGCATGGTTTGACCTATCCACATGCGCCATTGTTTGTTAGCCTTCGGTACCATAACGGGATTTGCAACCCATGTTTGATATCTACTAACGCGTACGATGCCCGCATCAAGGAGTTCCTTGACTTGGGTTCTACACGCGTTAGCCTGTTCCGCCCCCATTACTCTGCGCTTTTGTATGACTGGCGTAAAAGCCGGGTCACACTTGAGCTTATGCTCTGCTTTACTTCGAGGTACACCAGTCATGTCAGCTGGTGTCCACGCGAAGATGTCAGCGTTTCTCTGTAGTAAGCGTTTGAGTAAGGTGCGCGTAGGATCAGTGATTGTTGGGCCAATTGTAACAGCCTGCTCAGGGTATTTGCCATTGATGGCCCATTTTTCTGGTTCGGTGATGGTTGGTTTAGCCATCTTTGGTTTGGGTTTAGTTGAGACGGATGCGATGCATACCTGTGTTGGAATACCGTATGCCCGAGACACATAATTAGGTTAATGTGGCTAGCCGTGTTTGATCCAAGTCGGGTCATACCCAATAACGAGTTAGACACACACCAATTATGTATTTGTTAAGATAAGATCTATAAGACAAATACAGAACACGACACATTCAGAAAATCGGGTTTCTGAATACTTACTTGAAAGTGTTGAATAAATTAATTGGTTAATTTATTTATTCAAATAATTATTATTGGAATGATTATTTAACTATGTGTTCTTTTATAAAATGGTTTATAAAAGATGGGGTGTTTATATATTTTATAAAGTATAAAAAAAAATAAAAAAAAATAATAAATAAATATATTTTGGGGCCGGTTTTGGGTGGGCCCCACACCCCAAAGTTTTGGTCAAAGTTGGTAAAGAATGGATAGAGGTTGAGTATGGTTTACTTGACTAAAATCTAACCATGGACTTTAAAGAGATATGATCTCATTTAAAAAGATATGTACACACTTTCAAGTAAGATACACCATTCTCTTTCTCTCTTGTTTTTTGGTTCGGCCGAAATCAAGAAGAAAAGGTTTGGGTCTCGGTTTCTCGTGTTCAAGCTTCCTAACATAGCTCGGTGTGTGTTGGAGGCTCGGGGTATATTCTGTTTGAGGATTTTCCTTTTGAAAGTCTAGCATCAACATCATCATCTTCTTCAACATCAACTACACTCTTAAAGGGTTAAGAATGTAAGTGTTTATAGCTTTGATAATTTAGTTTTTCCGTATCATTTGATCCTTGCTTCGGGTTTCTATTAAATAGATTATTGGTAATCTTATGACATGAATAAACTAGGTTGTTCATGAACACATCTTATATAAACTTGTAATATATACATATATAAACACATGGATACATATGTTTAGTTTGTAAATATCACGCTTCCGCCATTTTAATGACTAGTTAAATGGTTAACTAAGTTTAAAATATCCATAGAAACCCAACAAATGGCATCAAGAGCCGGGATACGGGAAACTAAGCTTCGGGTTTTCGGTTTTATATTTTCCCCTTGAAAGATTTTATACAAAAAATTAACATGCATAATTTTTTTTGTATTTAATCTTGTTATATTTTTTGGCTTTGTTCAAAAAAAATAAAAATAAATATAAAACCGAGTAAATGGGCCGAAGCCCAATTCGGATGATATTGGGCCGAAGCCCACTTGTTTTGGTTATTGGGCTAACCGGAAAAAAAAAGGGGAGAAAGTGAAATGGGCCGAAGCCCATTTTGGTTGAATGGGCCGAAGCCCATGAGAACTTTCATTGGGCCGAAGCCCATGTGTTTTGGACATGTGGGCCGAAGCTCATAATCAAGTTATTGGGTCAAGCCCAAAATGGGTTGGGCTAGGCTCGATAAAGTCAAGGGGTTTTGGAACGGGTTCCTAAGACATAACGGGTTATGTTTGTTAAAACTAGACCGAGCCGTAGACCAAATGGATGTTTGTTGTGATTGTGATTAATTATTCAAAGTTTCGGTTTGTAATAATTAATTAGGGGCAATTTTGTAATTATTTATTCATATGGGTATGTAATAAATAGATTATTTGCAATATCTTTATTTTGTAGAAAAATGTATTAGGACATTTGTTTTGTAAAATTAAAGAAGGTTGCAAAATTGGAAGCTAAGGTCCAAATTACAAGCCCATTGGATCACAAAAGGGGTTGAAGAAGATGCTCGACGTTTTTGGATGCGGGATCGAGTGGGAGCTACAACATCCATGTGTCATGTGTCCCTTAGGATCGGACCTAAGACACACACTTGTTTCGGCTAACAAGTGTGGTCTAACTTAGTGGCTCGTGTCTAGTATAATTGTGTATGCTTGTTAATGATTGTTTGATTATGTGGTTGCTAGATATTAGGATATCAACTTCGTCACATAGATTTAATTAACAAAGCATAAAACGGGTTCTAATAATTATCGGTAATTACGTGACACGTAGTTTAATAAAATGGATTTATTAACTAGCCGTCTCACGCCCATAATAAAATGGTTTTATTATAAATTAGAATTTTGAAAATGGTTTCAAATTAATCATGTTACTAAATGCATGTTAGAACATGATTTAAAGTTTTACAACTAGAATTATTAAAACTAAAAATCCCTTTTAAAATTAAGGATAACAAGTTAAACACCATCCTTTTGTATAACGCTTAACATATTAGTAAGCTCTTAGTGGGAAAAAGGTCACCTAACCGCGTAGAGTAAATTAATATGTTGAGGTAATATTGGCATATAAATGGGAAAAAGGTCACCTAACCGTTTGTATGTTAATATTACAAGTTGATACAAGTAGGACGACTTAAATTGGAACCATGTGAAGAGGGTCACCCAAGCATGGGGTCTAATAGGTGTTGATGGGATAAACATGCCGACACGAAATATGATTTCGAACCGGTCCCATAAACTCTGGAAGTTGCAAAAGGGTTTGCAATTGTTATGAATAACTACCTTGATAAACCGACAATGGGAAAAAGGTCACCTAACCGGAGTCGGGTTTATCGTTGGATTCTAGATTTTAATTATTAATTATATTTGGTATATATATTAAAGGGTATTAATAATTAAAATAAGTAAAACACTAAAATGAACTTAATTAAAATTCTGCAGATGACCGCACACGTCGACGACAACATAATCCCTAACGTCCAAAACGTATCTCTCCGATCAATTCTCGCTAAAGACCGTCTTAACCACAATAACTTTTCGGATTGGTTCCGAAATTTAAGGATTGTTCTAAAACAAGAAAAATTATATCATGTTTTGGAAACACCTATCCCCAACGAACCGGAAGATGGAAGTGAGGTCGAATATATGAATTGGGTCCAACACACGGAAGATTCCATTCAAGTGTCATGCCTCATGTTGGCGACTATGGTTCCCGAAATCCAAAAGGATTTCGAAAACCATAATGCGTACGACATGATTACTCAACTTAAGGAAATGTTCCTTAAGCAATCAAGAGTTGAAAGGTTCGAAACGGTTCGAGCCTTGCATGCATGTAGAATGGATGATAATCAACCAGTTTCAACTTATGTACTTAAGATGAAAAGTTACATTGATCGCCTCGCCAAGCTCAATTGTCCCATCTCAAAAGAGTTAGCAACGGATTTGATCCTTAACTCCTTGTCGAAAAGGTTCGACACTTTCGTATTAAATTATAACATGAATGGGTGGGACAAAAACATTGGAGAACTTCACTCAATGCTTAAAACAGCCGAGGCGAGCATGGGTAAAAGGGTTTTACCCGTGTTTGCGATCAATGAAGGTAAATCCAAGAATCGATCTCAACCCAATTCTAAGGCTAAGGTAGCAAAAAGAAAGGGTCCTCCTGTGCATCTTAAGGGTAAGGGCAAATCACCGGTTATGGCAAAGAAACAAAAGGTTGTGGAACCGAGGGGTCATAAGGATGATCCTTGTTTTGGTTGTGGGGAGACCGGACATTGGAAACGCAATTGCCCGGTCTACCTAAAAGAGCTAAGAGACAAGAGGAATGCGGGGCATGCCTCGGGTAATGTCTTTATGATTAATATTGAGCTAAATCTTATTTCTTCTAACACATGGGTATTGGATACCGGATGTGGAACTCATATTTGCAATTGGTTGCAGGGGTTCAAAAGGAATGAAGACTTAAAGAAGGGCGAAGTGAGTCTTTTCATGGGCAACGGTGCAAGGGTACACGTGGTCGCTAGAGGAGACTTCACTTTATCGTTTCCAAGTGGTTTGGAAGTTGTTTTGAGAAATGTTTTGTATGCTCCTAGTTTGACTAGGAACATTATTTCCGTGCACCTTCTTAGACAATGTAACTTTGACTTTAAATTTGTAAAATCAGAAATGCATGTATCATCTAATGGTATCTTTTATTTTAAAGCTGTACCAAACAACGGTATTTATGAATTGGTTCATGACAATACCTCAAATAGCTCATTATATCAAACTTCCACTAAAAGACTCAAAAAGGATTTGAGTGATTCCTACATTTGGCATTGTCGTCTTGGACACATAAACAAGAATCGTGTAAATACTCTCCAAAAGAATGGTCTTTTGAAAACAAATGAGTTAGGTTCGTTTGATGAGTGTGAATCTTGTATTCAAGGCAAGATGACCAAAGAACCTTTTAAAGGTACAAATGAAAGGGCTAAGGACTTGTTAGGTATCATACATACGGATGTATGCGGACCTCTCAAGCCCACTAGTAGGAATAGTGAAAGGTACTTCATTACCTTTACCGACGATTTTAGTCGATATGGGTATGTGTATCTAATGAAACACAAATATGAAGCCTTTGAAATGTTTAAGGAATTTCAAAATGAAGTACAAAATCAGCTCGACCGAACAATCAAGGTACTCCGCTCCGATAGAGGAGGCGAATACCTAAGTGATGCTTTTCAATGTCATCTTAGAGATTGTGGAATTATTTCACAGTTCACTCCTCCTGGAACTCCTCAACATAACGGAGTATCCGAGAGGAGGAATAGAACACTGTTGGACATGGTTCGATCAATGATGGCACGAAGCTCACTACCGCCATCATTTTGGGGATATGCTCTACTTACAGCGGCTCGTATTTTGAATATGGCCCAGACCAAAAAGGTGGATCGAATACCCTATGAAGTGTGGCATGGAAAGGTTCCATCCTTTTCATATTTAAGGGTATGGGGATGCATAGTTTATGTTAAACGTGACACCCCAAATAAGCTTGAGGCTCGATCCATCAGGTGTATCTTCATAGGATACCCAAAGGATGATATAGGATATATATTCTATGATCCTAGTGAACAAAAAGTGTTTATTTCACGCAAAGGATACTTCTTAGAAACAAGGTTCCTTATGGAAGGACCTAGTGAAAAGAGAGTGGAACTTGAAGAGGTTCAAGAATCACTGGATGATACACAGTTGGTCGATACTAGTTTTCAACACAAGGATGTTGAAGGTGATCAAATGGTTGATCATACACACCTTGCTCGCAGATCTAGTAGGATTAGTCGACCTCCCAAGAAATATGGATTTCTCGTGGATGATTGCTACTTGGTCGATTCGGATGAACCGATCTCCTACAAAGATGCTATGTCACAACCTGATTGTGACAAGTGGCTTGAAGCCATGAGCTCCGAGATGCAATCCATGAACGATAACCAAGTTTGGGAATTGGTTAATCGTCCACTTAACTCCAAAATGGTTGGATGTAAGTGGGTCTTCAAGAAGAAGACCGATATGCATGGAAATTTAGATACTTACAAAGCACGACTTGTAGCAAAAGGTTTCACGCAAACTCAAGGGATTGATTATGATGAAACCTTCTCGCCGGTCGCGATGCTTAAGTCGATCAGGATATTATTTGCCATTGCAGCTCATTTTGATTATGAGATATGGCAGATGGATGTCAAGACCGCTTTTCTTAATGGATATCTTGAGGAAGATGTCCATATGGTTCAGCCTGAAGGTTTTGTTGATCCATCTAATCCTGATAAAGTATGTAAGTTAAGGAAATCAATCTACGGGTTGAAACAAGCATCACGGATGTGGAATCATCGTTTTAATGAAGAAATCAAAGCGTTTGGTTTCGTCCAAAACGGTGATGAGGCGTGTGTGTATAAATGGGCTAGTGGGAGTATAATCATGTTCCTTATTTTGTATGTCGATGATATACTTTTATTTGGAAATGATATACCAAGTATGGAGAGCGTTAAAGCGTGGTTAAGTAGTCGTTTCTCAATTAAGGATCTTGGAGAAGCGACATATATCTTGGGAATAAAGGTCTATAGGGATAGACAAAGGAAATTGATCGGACTCAATCAAAGTGCGTACATTGATAAAATCCTGAAAAGGTTCAGGATGGAAAACTCTAAGAAAGCTTTGGTACCTATTCCTAGAGGAACCGTGTTAAGCTCATCCCAAAGTCCTAGCTCTAAGGAAGAGCAGGATAGGATGAAGCATGTTCCTTATGCTTCGGCAATAGGATCTATTATGTATGCAATGATGTGCACCAGACCGGACGTCTCGTATGCTTTAAGCATAACGAGTAGATACCAGCACAACCCAGGTGACAGTCATTGGATGGCTGTCAAGAATATATTAAAATACCTTAGAAGGACTAAGGATATGTTTTTAATATATGGGTCTGGTGAGGAGGAACTCGTCGTAAAGGGTTACGTGGATGCGAGTTTCCAAACTGACCGAGATGATTCTCGGTCACAGTCGGGATATGTCTTCATTTTGAATGGAGGCGCTGTCTCTTGGAAGAGTTCGAAGCAGGATGTTGTCGCGTTATCCACTACAGAATCTGAGTACATCGCCGCTTCAATGGCAGCCCAAGAGGCTGCATGGATGAAAAAGTTCATCATGGATCTAGGGATTATCTCTACCATTCAGGAGCCCCTAGAGATATTCTGTGACAATGAGGGTGCTATTGCACAGATCAAGGAGCCTCGTGCTCATCAGAAAACGAGGCACATTGAGCGCAGATTCAACTACATAAGGGATGAAGTTGAAAAGGGAAAGATATGTATTCATAAAGTTCATACCGATCAAAATATTGCGGACCCACTCACGAAGCTCCTCGATAGGCCAAAGCATGAGGGTCATGTTTGTGCATTAGGACTTCGGTATTCTAGTGAGTGGATTTAATCTGTGTTTAGTGTTTGTATAAGAACAAATGTAATGGGTATCTCATGATAATTAATTATGTTTTAATTTTTCAATGAGTTATGTTCTATATTTGCATGTTTAATCCATGAATGACTTATGTTGTTCTAAACGTCCGTAGTCGATCATGCTTGTGGGAACAAGTATGAAGGTAAGACTATTATGAACCCGGATTGGTTGATATTCATGTGATGAATATAGGGCATAGGTTTGCCACCAAGGTTCATAGATATTTGTGGGATACAAATATTGGACATGATCCGCTCTCAAGGATCACTGCATGGAGTTAGTGCAACTGATCATAAGTAATCCTTGAGTAAAGGCGAGTATCATTGTGTCCTTTGACCTGAGATGCATATTGGATCTGGTTTTTCATCAAGTCTGATAACTTGACTCTTTTCTTTGTTATTTCGGTAACACGATGACGTGTAAGAAAGAGCTCAGATATCATATGAGATGTCAACGAGGATGTATGCAGTCAAGATGGGATTTGTTCCTCTTATGTGTTGAGAGTTTAAATGTCTAAGGCCTGTTAAGTTAAATCATTGAGAGAATGATCACTCTGTGTCTCTTCGATTTGACAGGACATCTAGTAATAAAGGGATGTAATGATAAGACTTACCTATATCATATCAAGTATGGACTTGAAGGGGATGATGTTATTGAATGGCACTTAGTCAAACACACTAGGGGTGGTGACCTGTTGTTAGGCGGTATTCACCATTAGCATTAACTTCCTATGAGTCTCGTGCAAGTGGGAGATTGTTGGAATACCGTATGCCCGAGACACATAATTAGGTTAATGTGGCTAGCCGTGTTTGATCCAAGTCGGGTCATACCCAATAACGAGTTAGACACACACCAATTATGTATTTGTTAAGATAAGATCTATAAGACAAATACAGAACACGACACATTCAGAAAATCGGGTTTCTGAATACTTACTTGAAAGTGTTGAATAAATTAATTGGTTAATTTATTTATTCAAATAATTATTATTGGAATGATTATTTAACTATGTGTTCTTTTATAAAATGGTTTATAAAAGATGGGGTGTTTATATATTTTATAAAGTACAAAAAAAAATAAAAAAAAATAATAAATAAATATATTTTGGGGCCGGTTTTGGGTGGGCCCCACACCCCAAAGTTTTGGTCAAAGTTGGTAAAGAATGGATAGAGGTTGAGTATGGTTTACTTGACTAAAATCTAACCATGGACTTTAAAGAGATATGATCTCATTTAAAAAGATATGTACACACTTTCAAGTAAGATACACCATTCTCTTTCTCTCTTGTTTTTTGGTTCGGCCGAAATCAAGAAGAAAAGGTTTGGGTCTCGGTTTCTCGTGTTCAAGCTTCCTAACATAGCTCGGTGTGTGTTGGAGGCTCGGGGTATATTCTGTTTGAGGGTTTTCCTTTTGAAAGTCTAGCATCAACATCATCATCTTCTTCAACATCAACTACACTCTTAAAGGGTTAAGAATGTAAGTGTTTATAGCTTTGATAATTTAGTTTTTCCGTATCATTTGATCCTTGCTTCGGGTTTCTATTAAATAGATTATTGGTAATCTTATGACATGAATAAACTAGGTTGTTCATGAACACATCTTATATAAACTTGTAATATATACATATATAAACACATGGATACATATGTTTAGTTTGTAAATATCACGCTTCCGCCATTTTAATGACTAGTTAAATGGTTAACTAAGTTTAAAATATCCATAGAAACCCAACAACCTGGGGGATACCGGTGATCATCGCTACACCCTCAGCAGTTGGCCATCCCATCATGCCGTGGACTGAAGATACCACGGCGTTGAATCTTGCCATCCCGTCTCTCCCGAAGAGAATGTCGTATTTGTGATGTGGCTTCCTCATTACGACGAAGTCCACGTCTTCTGTGCGGGAGTATTTCCCGTCCGTGAGAATGACGGGGAAAGATAGGATACCCAGGGGGGTGTTTGTGCTGCCGTCGAACCCTTCCATTGAGGCGTAAACCGTTTCCAGGCGTTCTTTGTCTTCGTCGTCTAGCTTGTCGAAGAACTGCCTGTACATAACCGTTGACGAGGCGCCGTTGTCAGCAAGAGTGCGGGAAGTTATGTAATGCCCCAGCTGGCTTTTGATGACGATAGGGCCTTCCTTGCTGGGTCCTCCAGGCACTCGCGGGAAGCGCACCTCAGCTTCCTTCCATTCGCATGGTTCTGTCGTTCGTCTTTTTCTTCCTCTGATGTTGCCATGAACCATGTGGATGCTGATGTCAACGGGCTTTCGTCCGTTGCCTTTATACCGGTTATCATTCCTTCCTCCATTCTTGATTGATGCCACAAGGTGTGCAAGTCTTCCATCCTTGACGAATGTTTCAACAATATCCTTCAAGGATGTACACTCCTCTGTACTGTGACCCTTTGTCCCGTGGAAGTCACAGGATTTGCTCTGATCCGCATTAGGTCGTTGCCGGATCATTGGAGCTTTTGGCCATGGGAGTTTTTCGGTGGCAAATATCTCCGTGACGCTTTTGGTGAGTGGCGTCCACCGGTGTTTTCGGCTTGAAGGGTGCGTGTTATCCCTTCCGCCAACAAGAGGGCGAGAGCTGGATGAGGTGTCAAAGTTTACCCTTGACTGCCAAATACCTAGCTTCCTCTTTTTGTTCTGCCGGGCGATCCGAACATTGTTTTCTCTGGTCGTCTGCGTGTAGAGATGTGTACTCTGGGGAAGATCCCTACCCAGTTGCTTCTCCGTCTCGGCAAAGCGCTTGGCCGCCGTCATGATGGCATCCCATGTGGATGGCATGCCGTCCTTACCCGTCAACGTGCGGATAAGCTCTGGGTATTCGGCGCCTTGGATGAAAGCGGCGCGAACTAGATCTTCACTTATGTTGCCCAGACTCAGCTTTTTGGAGTTGAAGCGAGTGATGAAGTCTAGTAAAGATTCATCTTCCTCTCTCACGCAGTTGAGGATCGTCCACTGCTCTTCAGTATATTTCCTCTGTTGACTGAAGTGTTGGCTGAACTTGTGTTGAAAGTTCGCCCAATCATAGATGTGGTGGACCGGTAAACGATCAAACCACGCCCTGGCCGCTCCAACCAGCGTCATCTGGAACATATAACACCACGTGGGTTCTGTCCAGTTACTGACGGTTGCCCCCGCTATGAATCTGTTCAAGTGATCGTCTGGGTCAGATAGACCATCATAAGTGCCGATGTTGGACATCTGTTTGGCACTTCTCGGGGCGATTGCTTCCGCAATGTCCCTTGCAAACTTGGATGTTCCCGCATTTGCAGCAGTTGGTCTAAAGGTTTTGGAGAAATCGCGTGGGTTTCCCCCCGCGTTCCTTGGTTTGAAGGTTTCTCCGAAATTCCTTCTTGGTTGGAAGTCCGTTTCTTTACGCTTCCCTTTCGCCCTATGGCGAGGGTTCGCGTCAGTGTCGTATTCCTCCCGATCATCGTCCGAGTACTCGCACTCACTGTTCATGTTGAGCTGTTGTCGAGTGCTCCCGAATTCGTCAGCCTGTTGGAGTGAACGCAAGCGTTCATCCAACTCAGCTTGGAATTCCTTCTGACGTGCTTCGGCCCACGCCTTAACTTGATCGAGTGTTTGGCGAGGGAGCCTCGTCTGTTTCTCCAACTGGGCATCAGTGAACCCCAGTGAAATATTGTTTACTGCACTTGCCCCGGCTTGGGTAACCGGGGTAGTGTTCGTAAAATTTGTGTAACCGCCGGTGTTCCCCCCAGTAGCTGGGGTTGTGGTTACCGGGGTTTCTTGGTCACTTACTGGCCTTGGGACCGGAGTAACGTTAACCATTTTTTCAGAAGTTTTGAAAAAACTGAATTAGTTCTAGCTTTTATGCACGGATGGCGCCAATGAAGAAACACTAGGTGACCCCGAGTAGATTATGGATAATCTGGGGGTTAAGTAATGTTTCCCACGAGGGTTTGGTCCGGCAAAGAAGGATGTTCTTCAGATGACCTGCAAAACAGACACCGTGAGCTCGTCACTGAGAGGGGGGGGGGGGGTTCCTCCTTGTGACCACCCTCCGGCGTGAGAATCAGACTAGATTGCTCTGAATATAAGTGTATATTGAGAGAAATAGCTAGTGAAGGTAAAATACCAGATGATCCTACCGTTCCAAGGTGTTGGAGTATTTATAGCCGAAGGTAGGTTTCCAAGCAGGTACAGCCAGCTGTATAATATTCCTGTTCTACCAACTATGGGCTACGCACGTGCCATGCTGGTTGGTGGGTAGGCAGCGGCTGATAGTGACCAGGCCGGCTGTGTACTATTCCTTTTCCACCAACTGCAGGCTATGTGCGTGCCACGACAAGGGTTGGTGAGTAGGCAGCGGCTAATAGTGACAAACAGTACTAGAGCATGCTCCTCGTACTGTTGTCGGTGAGCTGTCACCCTGTGATTGGTTCATGGGTTGCTTTGGTCAGATCTTGTCTATTTTGTCCATACCTTGGCAGGTATAGTACAAAAGATCTTCCAGAAGCATACGGACTGGCTCATTTGGGCGGGAGTATTCCCGCCTTGCTCATTCCTTCAGGTGACACTGAATTATTGAGTTAGTGCCTTGTGTGTGTAGCCTTGCTATTAGTGCGGGTATCCGCAGCTGCGGGGACAGGCGGGGTACTTCACCATTGGGAGGCTTTCCCTGCGGGAACAGCTGGCGTACTGCGTGTAAGGTCTTCATCTCTGAGCATGGTGGGTCCTGCGGAACCAGTTGGTCCTTGCGCAAACGTCCCTCTTCAAGGTGAGTCTTGCGGGTCCAACTGGGCTCTGCTGTGACCTACCTCTTCAACTGTGGGAAGCAATTCAATATGATAGCTTGCTCTTGGTTACAGTTCATGATTCATGACTGGATTGATCATATGGAGGATACCCATCAGGTCAGTGTAATTAACTTCTTCAGTTGATTATGCCAGATAAGAACCTTAAAAAAATGATGAATGGCCGATTCTGTTGTTAAGTTTATTGAAAGTACGTTTGTTGTGAATTTAAACTTGTGAAGTACGCAAATCTAAGACGAGAGTCCAGATTTCTTTTTACCTTTTTTTTATTTGAAATGTCAACTATACTCTGGAAAGTGAAATTATTCTTAAGATAGCAGCTTCAACCGTAAAATCACTAACTTAGATGCATCTATTTTAAAAAGAAGTCCATTAGAAAAAATATTAGTTGATAAAAGTAAATCCATGAACATTGAGTTTGTTATTCGTCGTTATAGGTTAAAATTGTAGCTCCGCCAGAGGTGGCTGAGAAGTGCCCATTGAAGTCCTTTAAGTTTTACAAGAGCAAAGAATTTTCTACAGGATCACATCAAACTAAGACTGGCTTTCTAAATTCAAGGACACCATGGTGGTAAGTTGCTTCAACTTTAGGACTTCACACAAGTCAAATGACATTGACCAATTGAGCATATCATTAGGTCGGTAGGTCCGACGTCCCATGTATGTGTTTTAAAAAATTATATGCTTTAGCCTTTAGGGTCCTTCATTTATGTGTGCCCTATTTTTTTAACGTTTTGTCAAATAGTAACATATTATAGTAATCACATATGTAAAAATGCCAACATAATATACAACGAATACAACTATGATTTAGAGTGATCAAACTTTATAAAAATATGGAACCGTCCCTGACAATTGGAATGTGAACTAACATGAACAGGGATGGAAGTGTTATTTATGGAAACAATGAAGCCGGTATGAAGAAGATAATAGCGTATAAAGATGGAAAGCTAAAGATAGCTAAAGATGGACTTCTTGAACATGATGAAAAGGGATTCCGATATCAGGAGACGTCCGAAATTGTTGGGCTGGTTTCTCCCTCTTGCAAGCATTATTTGTTAAAGAGCATAATCTTATATGTGATATGCTTAAGGTAAATTAATCCCACCCAACATTAATCTCTTATATGTTATAACTAATTATTTACTTAAGAAATTGATTAAATTTTTTTAATATATATATATATATATATATAACTAATTATTTACTTAAGAAATTGATTAAATTTTTTTAATATATATATATATATATATATAACTAATTATTTACTTAAGAAATTGATTAAATTTTTTTAATATATATATATATATATATATATATATATATATATATATATATACCTATATAAGATCGGGATCATGAGAGAATCTTTTTAAAATTAAGAACTATGAGAACCATTTTAGACCATAAAAAACCCAAAAATAAAAAAAAATCATAAAATTAAAAAAAACACAAAAATAAAAAAAGTAAAAAAAACCAAAATTATTATTTTATCATCCCGGTTTCATGAAAAAAACAAAAAAAAAACTCGATTTAGCTAAATTATATACACATATGTATAATATATCCATATATGTACATTTACATGTTTTTTTTGTACACATATGTATAATTTAAGATAAATGATACTGTAAATATGTGTATATTACGTAACTAAAGATTATATAAAATTATACATATGTGTATAATACGACGTTTTTTTTATTTTCTTTTAATGAAATTGGAATGAAATATAAGAATTTTGGTTTTTTTTACTTTTTTAAAATTTTAATTATTTTTTGTTTTATGATTTTTTTAAAGATTTTTTTTAAATGTGTTTTTAGTGGTTCAAAGTGGTTCTCAATTTGCAAAGGATTCTCTTAGGATTCTTACCCTACACACACACACACACACACACACATATATATATAGGGGATGGATCTTGCGAGTAGTGATATTACAGCGAGAAGTGAATGTGTAACTCCATTAATCCCTAATTTCTCTCCATCTCTTATGATGTTACCTACATGTATGTAGGTTAGTTGTGTTTATGTCTTATCTACACACATTCAAACCTATATACACACATATACATGCGTACCTACACACATTCAAACATACCTACACACATACAAACGTATTGAGCAACATTCAAACCTACACACCTACACACATACAAACATACATATACATATACAAAAATACGTACCTACACACGTACATACACACTACAAAATAAGAAAAAGAGTGAAAATAGGGATTAATGAAGTTACACATTCACTCCTTGCTTCAAAAAAAATTTATGAAATGAACCAATACCTATGTATGAAATATTAAGTTATATTCAAGTATTAAATGGTTAAAACTTTATGAAATTATATTGGAGTATGATATATTGATATTGAATTATGGTTTTACATTGTCCATGGATTGATATTGAATAATAGTTTTACATCAGTCCATGGTTCTAAAGAATGCTTCCATCACCATCTAGTTTTGTAGAAATATCTTTACGGAAACACAATCTCAAGTTGTCAACCACTAAATTGGCTCTATGCAATCATTTGATGCGACAATTTTAAGTTTTCGATTGTTTTCTAGTTTGTTATTTAAAATACAACTTATTATTGTAGAAACTCTTATCACGTGTTATTTTACGATTTTTACCTTTATTTGAAGGGAAAATTTTTAAAATGCCCCATTTAAACAAATATATATTATAAATATGACCCTTTAAAATTTAAATTCCTTCTTTGTCCCTTTACTAACTCATATTCGGCACTATGTTAGAAAATCGAGACATGTTTCTTAACTCGCCGCCTCCCCTCCATATTAGCTCATAACCCGTCGTCTCCCCGCCATGTTAGCTCAAAATCCATAGTATATCCATGTTAGCTCAAAACACATCGTCTCCCCTCCATGTTAGCTCAAAACCCATCGTCTCCCTCCATGTTAGCTCAAAAATCATCGTATCCTCACCGTGTTAGCTAAAACTTTATATTTTACCTTATCTTTACTATAAACATGGATCTAAAACTTAATTGAAAAATATTTAAATATTGTACTTTTTTTTGTTATTAAGTTCTTGTATATTGGATTTCGACAAATCATGCATACCATCAAATTATTTTATGTGTACCTTAGATATATTTTTTTAAATAATAAGATTTATTAGATTTAATTTTTTAGCTAACACAGTGGGAAGGCGACATGTTTTGAGCTAATGGAGGGGAGTCGATGGGTTTTGAGCAAACATGACGGAGAGGCGGCGAGTTAAGAAATATGTCGTCTCGATTTCCTAACGTAGAGTTGAAGACGAGTTAGTAAAGTGACAAATGGGGTATTTGAATTTTGAAAGGACATATTTGATATCCCTCTATAAAAATAAGACATTTTAAGAATCTTCCCTGATTTCAGTGCACATTTTATTTTATTTTATATATAAAGAAAACTGGGTCGTACATTTATTACACGGGTAAAATCATTTTTCTACATATTTATAAGTATACTAGCAATCACTATCTTTTATGTTATTTTTCATCAAACTAGAGGATGAGAGAAAAAAATTTGAGTGATTTAAAAATATTTACCAAAATATGTATTTTCTTAAAATCTTCCTCCTCTCACTCCTATTCTTATTGGGTCATTGAATTATAAAAAGTTTTATATTAAATAAAGCTATGAAAAAATTTCTAATAAATTTTAAACATTTTGTTGGACTATTATATTTTTATCGAAACTTATTAACTTTTAAATTATAAACATTAAACCTAAGTTATTGATTCAAGGGTAAAGTTAAAATACAAAAAGAGATAAAAATGAGAAGTGTAAGAAGGATTTGTGATCACACAAAACCCCTTAAAAAAATTAAAAACAAATAATAAAATAATATAAATTAAAACATAAATAAAAACGAAAAATTTTAAAAACTAAAATGTCTTCCTCGTCATTCCCGCTAAAAAATTGACGAAAAGATACAATAACGAAAATGAAAAAAAGACACAATTATTACTAAAAAATACATACTTATAACTAAAAAAAGACACAATAGATCACAAAATATAACACATTGCCAAACAAAATATAAAAAATGTTGAGTAATATAACAAAATATCAAAAAAAAAAGACACACTAAACAACGAAAATAAACACAAAACACAATATTAAACAAAAAGACATAATGATATTTTTCACTCACTATTGTGTGTTTTTTTTAAAAGAAAGATGGTGGAAACATTTTTGTGTTTTAATTTTAATTTTAATTTTTAATTTTGAGTTATGATTCTTTTTTTATTTTAGGGTTTTTTTGTGTGGCTACAAATCTTTCTCATTTTGTTTCCTTTGTAGAATAACATAAAAGTTGTGAAGTAAACATACAAATATACTATAAAAACTCATGTATTATTTCGGGTATTAGAAAATTGGTATCGGGTATCGGGTATAACCGGGTATGGGTATAGGGTATGACCGGTTTCGGGTATTTACGGGTATAAATCGGGTACGGTTCCGGGTACGGGTATTGAGCTCAAAATGCATACCCTATCCATACCCTACGGATAGGGTTGGTTCCAGTTTCGGGTATAGAATACTCGGGTATTAAAAAAACCGGTTCTGGATATTTTTTTCGGGTCCAGTTCCGAGTACGGGATTTTTGTGCACCTCTAACTTGACCCATTGATTCAGTTAGTTTTATTCTTTTATATTTTATTCAAGGTTTTATAAATTTTCTTTTACCTCGATCTTCAACTTTATTTTGCGTAAAACAAATTACAATATCAATATAATATTATTTGATCCATTATAACATCGTCTTTTGTGAAGGAGAATTATATGTATGCGTTGATTGTGAACAAAGCTTGATGAGGTTGACGTGGTAGCTGGTTATGGGAATTATCAGTTCAATATTCCGGTTATATCAGTTCTTACTAAAGTATTTTTAACAGTCAAAACAAGTTTTAAAATATAATAAAAAACGTTAAGTTACATGAATTGTGTTTGCTACATAAATAAATAAATAATCATAAGTATTAAACTAAGACACATTTGTCATGACAAAAAAAACTCGTTTATATAACAAAACCATTTTCTAGCAAATACTCCATCTAGGAATTTGCTAATCTACCAAGTTGGAACGCTAGAAGCTGAAATTAATTAAATTCAAATAATGTTATATAATAGTTTTATAATATATGTGCTTAATTAAGAAACGAAAACACATATTTGGGTTTAGTAAGAACTGATATAACCGGAATATTGAAGTGATAATTTCGATAACCTCCTACATCAACCATATTTAGGAGAATAATTGTAGTCACCACCTAAATTAACAATTCATTGATGGGAAGATGAAGCAGTTACAGAAACTTCAACATGCTCATTTAACATTGAATTTTGATTTAGAACCTAAATATATTATACGAATATCAAATTAAGCAATGGTGATTAACAACTCAATTAGAAGGAAAAAATATAATACTTTAACCCTTAAGCGAACATTGAACAATTGAACAATAATCAATAATACATGAGAATCGAACATTATCGTAGAAGAAATATTTATAGCGTTAGTAGGGAAATTTTCCTAAACCGCAAGAGAGAGAGAGAGAGAGAGAGGAAAATAAAAATGCTTATTAGGGTTTTTAATGCTAAGGTTTATATAATTGGTTTTTAATTTTAAGGTTTAAATATATATTGGTTGATTAAAATTAAAACCGGTTACCATAACTTGTGAAAGGAAAGTTGTCATGGTTAATTATTAAATTAAAATTAACTTGTGAACATGTGGAATTAGATACATGGAAAGTTGATGACCAGGTCATCTCCGAGAATGATAATAAAAATTTAGGCCTCATGCGAAGAAAAATTACTTTAACCTTGTTTCTTCTTCTCCCAACACAGCCACAAAGCAAAAAAGAACAGATATCCAATGGCTACCTGCTAGATCCGCCTAAGAAAACTCTATTGGTGCTTCTTCACGTTTGGGACCCTTTTTATTTTGGGCCTCATGCCTCAGCACGGTTTGCACAACCCTAAAACCGGGCCTGTTGATGACATAAAATCCTATGTGAACAATCTAGATGAATAAGACGTGTACATATTATGCTGCTTTAATAGATTAGTAAGATTGAAAAGCTTTTATATTGGTTATGGGTTTGATATCTACAAGAAAAATAAATTTATTATTTAATAAAAAGAAAACTTAAATTGTTGCTTTATATATCCGCATGCTCCTCGATATCCAGAATTTGATGACGATAAACTATACCAGCATGCAAGATTGATAACTTCAGCAATTATCGCAAAGAACCACACTATTGATTGGACTGTCGAGCTCTTAAAGAGCGATACCCTATTAGCAGCAATGAGAATCAACTGGTAAACAATTCACAAAACAAGATTTTCTTCCTTCAATAGAACTATACGTTTTCCCTTACATGTTTCAACATTTCTTTTTTTTTTTTTGGAACGGCGAATTTCATTAACACAAAAAAGCCAACCAACCCGCTAACAAGCAGCTAGCGAGCGGGGTACCACTACAACAACAAAATAAAACAAATTACAAATAAAATTAACTTTCTCGATCAACCTTTTCCAATCTAAAACCAAACTCTTCGGCTAGTTTTTGATCCATAGAAACGCCATAGACAAATATCGATCCGAGAATAAGAAATTGTTACATGTCCGCCGTAAAGTCCATCATGTTTTGAAATAATATGTTAAAAGAGTGACATGGCTAATTGCAGGTACGGCATGCTTGGGAAGAAAATGAAGGATTTGTTTGGAAATATATTAGGACCTGAACTAAGTGGATTAGTTGGTCTTATGAAACCCCAAGATCATGGAGTCCCTTATTCTTTAACAGAGGAGTTCGTAAGTGTCTATAGAATGCACACAATACTGCCAGATAAAATAATTCTTCGGGACATCGATTACGTAAGTGTCTATAGAATGCACACAATACTGCCAGATAAAATAATTCTTCGGGACATCGATTATGTAGATTCAGAGCACAAATTCAGTCCACTAGTTCAACAAGAGTATTGTTCTTTTTCTTTTATAGATCGATGTATACTCATTCGATAATTGTAATAGTCATTCCACACATTTCTGACAAATTTTGGCATAAGAAACGACCCAGTTTCTAGTATTGATACGAAGAGATTGTAAAATATACCATTCAACACTTTCTACAGGGTGAGAATGAAGGATTTGATTGGAAAAGAAGGGGAAAAAAGGCTATCTAAAATCGGTATGGAGAAGATGTTGGTATCCATGGGCCATCAATCATGTGGAGCGGTCTCTTTGTGGAACTATCCGTCGTGGATGAGAAACCTTGTTGCTCATGATAACGATGGAGAAGACAGAGATGATCAAGTGGACATGGCTGCTATGGAAAGTACGTAAAATCTTTTTCAAACATGATGTTATTAGGATTAATGCTCTTGAGACTTCTAGTGTTTTTTCTTTAACATGTTTTATCTTAGCTAGTTTAACACGCATGTTGACAAATTTATGTAGTTTATAGAGATCGAGAAAGGAATGTTCCTCGATATAACGAGTTTAGGAGGAACATGTTAATGATTCCCATTAGCAGATGGGAAGATTTGACTGATGATGAAGAGATAGTTAAAGCGCTCAATGATGTATATGGATATGATGTTGAGAAGCTTGATCTACTAGTGGGAATGCATGCAGAGAAAAAAATTAAAGGTTTTGCCATTAGTGAGACTGCATTTTTCATCTTTGTGTTAATTGCTTCAAGGTAATGCTCGTGTTATTCGCTAGAACATAATTAATTATTATGTTACTTGCTGAATATAAATTCAATGTTTAACCCTGCATGCACAACTATAATTCACAAACATACACCGAGAAAGGACTACAATGGACTAATAAGACTGAGAGTCTAAAAGACATTATTGATCGACATTTCCCCGAGATGTCAAAGACTTGGATGAGATGCTCTAGTGCATTTTCGGTGTGGGATTCAGACCCAAACGCAGCTAACTATGTACTTTGTATTTGAGATGCCCTGGTGTACACTAATTTTAGTGATTTAGTTTATTTTGCTATGAAAAGCTTTGTTAGTATGAAGAATTCTCGGTACTTGTTTAGTTTTCTCAAGTTGTATTATGTAAAAAGACTGTTAGTTTATCAAAAAGATTACTACAGATGAGGTGATGATTCTTCTCTCTCTACTATTTAATAGCATTTTAATAGGAGTGGAAAGGACACTCATGGGTATTATCTATGCATTGATCAATTAATCATCTTTAGCCATATCATTTTTACCCTTAATTACCCACAAACTACAAAATTAGAGGCAATACCTACCCACAAGTACCCTAAAACTTTATTAATATATTTTAATTTTTCAATGTTTAATAATGAATCAATGTTGAGTGGCAAACCTTTACCATAAAATGAAGCCATACACCTTACCCACATAGGATGGGGTGGTGTTGCCATATGTTTGGCAATCATAAAAATCTTTTTTATTTTAGCTTTATGAAGCCCAAATCCTGGCTTTTAAAAATGGCTTTTTCAAAAAGCCAATAAGCACTTTCTAAACTCAATCCCAAACATGCCTTTAGTATTAAGTTTGTAATTAACTTGTATTACCTAGAAAGTGTCGGTTATCACTGTCGCCTTAGCGAACTGGTGCCAAGGATGTATTGGACCCCTTCGCCACATATAAATACCATGTAATTCATTCATCTCACTACTAAAAAACTAGACCTTTTCCGTCAAAAATATTCGTAGATAAATTATCGGAAACGTAGATTAGCGACACAACAACAATGAATGGTACTTGTTTGTCGGAAAAACCTCCGGCTGGGAAATACCTTTCCGAGTAATTTCCCACAAATCTTTTCTTAAAGTATCGACAACTATGATTTGTCGCTAACTTTGCGAAAAAATATGGACAAAACTTTTAGGTTATTCCGATCATTTATAGAGAAACTAGTAACAAAACATAATTTTATTAATATCTTTTTCTATTTATTAATCATAAAAATTAAGTAGTAATATCAATTAATTTGATTTCATATCCGACGATTTCACAACAAATCATATTATTTAAATGTAAAACAATTTTAATTGTAACGACCAATTTTTGAAAAAAAAAACTATTTTTTTATTTACTATTGTACTATTCTTACAGATGAATTTTCGACAAAAGTGAAATTTTAATTTATTATATATATTTATGACTAAACTCTGACAGAAAAACTAAATTATTTCTTTAAAAAATCTAATAAAAAAAGCTAGAATTCCATAAAAACAAAAACAAGATTTAAAATAAGTGATTCTTTTACAACACCCAAACAAAATACCAATTGTTCAAACATGTCAAAATATCGAACAAAATAACGTAAGTTTAACATGTCAAAATTCTAAACAATCAACAAACTACTTATCGACAAATTTTTTCATAACTTCTTCAATCCGACTTTGCAGTTTCTTTCCAACATGCTCTTTTTCGCGCTCGACCCGCTCTTTTTCGCATTCAACCCGTTCTATTTCTGCGTCTCTTACCATTTCTGCCAAGTTGTTTTCCGTTTGTTGTTCTAACTTGGCTCGAACATTTTGACCTATAATTAAAACATATATAATTAATACATCATATATATATAGATTTACGACCTACAATGCTAATTAAAATGCTAACAAGCCATTTTAAGACATGATCAAATCGTCACCCTAATTATTAGCAAAATCAACCAATTTGGAATCAACACCAAGTGCAATTACTATTAGATGGAATACACAATAATCTATATGTGTATTTGGTATTTATATATTTACATTTTCGGTTGAGTTTGTGTAGCAGGGTGCTATAACTCAAACTTGAGAGGTGTTTTCTGCTATATAAATTGTGTATATTTACATTTTTGGGTGAGTTTGTGCAGCGGGGTGCTGTAACTCAGACTTGAGAGGTGTTTTCCATTCGTTAAACAAAGTTAACCGAATGATACTCATTCGATACAATTCATAACGAATGAATCCACATTCGTTATCAAGATCACGAATGAATACCTCATTCGTTACAAAGAACGAATGTGAAAAGACGAATGATCTTTTTGACTGATATTGGTCAAAGTCGAAATTATCAAGAACACTGATAGTCAATCATGCAGTTTGAATTTACGATTAAGCTATTTAAACATTAAATCTTATGTCATTATGACGGGAATAATATCAACTACAATTTCTAACACTCTATTTGATCATTCTCAATCATTTGAATTGTCAATTAATCAATTTTATGTCGGTTCAATGTTGAATGAATGGGGATCCATTCGTTTAAACTTTTGTTTATATGACCCTAGGCAAACGAATAGACTCATTCGTTATGTTTAAATACACGAATGACAGTTCATTCGTATGCTCATTCGTTAACATTGTTAACGAATAAACACATACTCAAAATTATAATGAACAACCTCTTATTCGTTATCCATTCGTTTAACTGATTCAACGAATAAATACCCATTCGTTATCAGATAGCGGAAGTGAATGTGCATGAGTAGTAACGAATGTAACACATTCGTTGTCATACTTTAACGGATTGTCATCCATTCGTTGTTTACATTAACGAATGAGTACTTGTTCGTTACAATAGTTGTAACGAATGGTAAAATTACCTTAAAAATGGAGATTTACCATTTTAAAAACAATAAATTAACTATCAAAACCAATGTTTTGATAAATTTACTTTAAAATACTTTAAATATTTACCTAAAAGGTAAAAACATTACATTAAAACTGACTACATTAATAAACTTAATTTAAAACGTGGGAAACTATTTTTCTTTTCGAATCATTTATCCACATAGCATGGTAATAAAAAATAATCCGGAAGTAAAAACTTTTTGAATTTTGAATATTTTCAAATTAAAAACTAAAAATAAACGCAAAAATTAAATGTAATCTACGAAAGCAGTACATATTTTTATGAGTTGAGCATGAAATCATATTGAACAAGAAATTCATTCATAACAGATTTATCGGTTCAGCCTTATTATTTAAGTCAGAAATTGGTATTGTTATCTACTTAAATCTTATAACAAACATTTTAGGAATTTATGTGATATATTTAAAGTTCAAGTAGGACACAATATATCAGAAACTATCAATCTCTGTTACTACATAATGTCTTGTGCTAGGGTCTTGTCTTTTGTATGTATTTTATATGGGAAATAGGATTTAATTTAAAATGAAGGATAAGGACATATACGGGCGTATATGTACATATACAACGTATATGTAATACTTCGTATATGTCATATACTGACGTATATATACATATACGACGTATATGTTATACGTCGTATATGTCATATAAGAGCGTATAAGTGCCAAACATTATATATAGAGTGTTCTTATCCGTTTATTATGCAATTCTGCATGCTTTGTTAACTCCCAGCTTATATCACTGTCATATCTGTTGTATGATTTGATCATTAATGATATAAACGAGCTTAATTGTTAAAGTTTTTCTTGTGTATTTCATCCTGTATTGAATTTCGAACTATACATTAAAGAACAAATACAATTCTTGTCGATCCTGATAGATTCGATGTCTTTTCAAGTGGTATCAGAGCATTTAGGCTCTTATTTTCTTTGAGAACACAAGGAATTGATTATTTCATATCCGTTTGAAGACTGTTTTTACAATTCAGCTTGATTTCACCGTCAAAACATTATCAATTCTTTACAAAATGTTCGTCTATACTTTGTGCATAAACCTACAAAATTCAGATCAAAACAAGCTCTAATTCATCATCAACTGGATAAAAATTATGATATCCGTGCGTTGTTTTGTCAGCGGATAAGTTGAACATATATAGCGGATACACACTTATATTCCGGATATCCATTTATGAATAAAACAGGCTTATACACTGAGTTGATAAGACTTATATGTGTCTTGGGATTTGTGCAAGCTTATACGCTGTTATCAGACTTATATGGAATTGAAATGGAAGATTTAAGTGCGTTTGTGACACAACCATCAACTTTAATTCAAAATCTTAACCTTTAGAACGCAATGGAAACTTCGAATAAGCCACCGAAGGTTCTTAGAATGGACGATTATGCAAGTTGGGCTGAGAAGTTTGAAACTCGCGTTCAATCCAGGAACTATGTTACTTGGATTGCCGTCGAGGAAGAATACCTGATCCAAAATATTGAGAATGGAACAAGCTGTCGATTATCACAAATTTCTGAAGCTGACAAAGCGACATTTCTTAGAGAGAAGAAGATGTTGAACTTATTTCAACAAGCTATCAAAGCTGAGATCTTCCAATTGCTTCAGCACAATGACTCATGTCATTCGATTTGGCAAGCACCTCAACAAGGATAGAGGAAACCCAAATACGAGGAAGTCTATGATGGCACTACTCAAGAAAGAGTTTTGACATTTTTACCATGGTGAAAGGTGAATCATTTGCTCAATTAATTGAAAGATATTGTCACTTGGTAAATGAATTGAAGAGGATGAACATCGATAAAGAGGAATCTGAATACATTGACAAGTTGGCTGATGCTTTACCTGAGGATTCGGAAACCTTCATTATGATACAACAATCTAATCCGATTGCTTATGCTCATCTTACTCTTGTTCGTTTCATCCAAAAGCTAGAAGCACAAGAATTGGAATTGAGATAGAAACTGAAGATGAAGAATAGCTCTGTTGCTCAAGATATTGGATTGTATTTCCAAATTTCTCAATCCATGGTACCTAACAACCCGAAGATTCAAGCACCTTATTGCACTGAAGGAGCTGCTTTTGTGGGGAATCAACATATAAAAGTTCATGATACGGATCGAAATCATGTTACGACGTTTACGAACAACTGATTCAACTCTTTAATGTATTGAGCGGAAATCAGTACAAGATGAAAAAAATGATAGATTTCTCGTTTAAGCCCAAAGTTTATTGATAGTAGTGATACGATACAAGATATGAAAGTTAATGTATACTAGCTTACTGGATCAGAAAATACAACAATAAAAAGAAAAATGAACCAAAAGCCTACAAAATGAAACTAACACCTATTTATAGAGTAACAGTTATGAGCATATACGTGCATACATATACGGAGCATTAATAACACTGTGTAAGTTCTAGTAATCCGTATATGTTCAATCATCAGTATAAGTCCCATAATACATCAACTTATACGTCGAACATGCTGATGACCATGTAATCAGTGTATCAATCAATATGCGGAAAACAGAAACCGCATAAGTCAATAGCAGCAGCGCATATACGTCAAAACGAACTAGTAGCCACATAGGTCCATTATTGTAAGCAACGTATAACATGCAGTGGATAATATCAGCGTATATGTCCAAAGAAACTAGTAACATATACGTCCTTCGCAAAACCCGTTTGTTAACACTACTATCAAACAACCACTAACAAGACAAAAGCTAAAGAGGTTTCGTGTATCAACAACATAGTGGATTGTAAACTCCACAAACACCTGATTTCTCAAGTAGCTATTCTGGAACAAATACTCCTGATCAAACCTCTCTATCGCATAGTTAAAATTATAATGTCTTACAATGCAATATTGCGGTAAACATCAAGAACGACAATGGTCTTATAGCTGAAAACGTCAAGGAACACATGGTTTTTCTATGATCCGTTTTAGAATCTTATTAGTGTCTAATAGCTGGAAGAATTGGGAACTTCAATATGACCAAAGAGGATTACGATCAAATTTATCCGAAGAGCTCAATGTTTCAAAGAGATTACTGAGAAAAACTGCTTGGATGGAACTTCATCCAAATTGGGGTTTGATGAGTCGAAAGTGAGATGTTTTCATTGCAAAGAGAAGGGACACTTCAAAAGGGAGTGTACATGTAACACCCCAACCCGGATAGGCTGACGTGACACAATGTACGAAGGTATACAGAGACAAAAGACATAATTTCATTACTCCATTAGAGTCAAAAGTACATATTACTGATAGTTCAAATATAAGTTCAAATACATATTATTCAAATAACATAAGACACACATCTGCAGATTATTCCTAAGTTTTAAGCTTCTCTCTTGATCTGGCCCAAAGAATCATGTGAACCTGAGGTGTAAAAAGATTTACGAAATGAGCCGAATGCCCAGTACGAAATATGAAGGCTCAAAAGCAAGTAATAATTAACTGAATTAGAATATATGAGAACATATAACTGATTAAAATTATATAACTGAAATAATTGAACTGAAACATATAATACGGATGTACCCATAAGCATAACCGAGTCTGATAATACGTGACGACATATAGGGGGCCACTCCTATATGTCAATCACCTGAAATGGCGTAAGTTGGCATACCCACAACCATTTCCTGAAACAGAAACTGAAAAACTGAACTAGGATATATCCATACGCCTCCTAATAGCTATGTACCACACCTGTACTTAAGAGACGTTGTGAACTGATCTCTCCGTCACGGAAGGAGCACATAAAATGTTATGCCCGTGGGACACTCCACGGGAAGCGATTGCTTAGGGTAACAGAGTACAGATAATCTGAGTTATACAATAACAATTCATATCTTAATAAATCACGGAACATGCGATAACGAGTACAATTTAATAATAAATATATCGCATGCTAACAAGTCAAATAACAAATCATAATCTAAACATGAATCGAACGGAAGGCCAAATGAATCGAGGTGTAAAAGACGTTAGGAGTTCCAAAGGTATATAATATCAACGGGGTTTATAACAATCGAACATGGTAACAATAGGGAGGGAGTTAGGATCCGTACCTTGATTATTGATTAGTTGTGTTACACATCAAGTAATATAAGTGACGCTCTTTTAATCACCCTACATCGTATGCACGTAGCTCATAAGTTCGTGTACGGTTTATATAAGGTTATAATAGGATTTTTTCTTATGTATATATGAAAACATAGAGTCGCTTGATTAAGAAAAATTAAGTATTATTAACGAGGTCGATATCTCTTATTTATATATTTTAACGAATATTATTTAAATGTTAAAAAAATGATTATGGATGAATACTATTTAAACAAGGTATCAAAAATAGTTTGTCATGGGTGGGGTTTGAACTCGTGACCTGAATCTTATTTCTGAACAAACAACATAACCAGTTGGACTAATTCAACACTTGTTAACGTTTACAAAAACAGTTAAACAGATAAATTAAAGGAGCTGTTAAGCTATTAAAAAAAATTCTTGCTGCTAATGGGTTTCGAACCTGCATCAGTTCTGCTATAATCCAACAACTTAACCAACATACCAATAATCAGTTTATGTTTATAATTTCCGAAACAGTGTTTATTTACTTAACATAAGCTGTTAATTATTAAAAAAAAACAAAAAACGTAGCATGCAGGTTTCGACCCCAAGACCTGTTGTTTAGAAGCACTAAGCCTTAACCAGTTGAACCACTTAGACTGTTGTTTAATAGCTACACAGTTAACATTATTAATCACTATGTTCACTGGTTCATCTTCTCCATATTAACTCATCATAACATAAGTTAGAAAGGCCATATTGTAAACCTTTGTTTTGTGTCATGAATCATGTTTAAGCTTAACTAAATGATTCATATAGACTTAGGTTCGGGTTACCTTAGTTGGATTTCGCGATACGGTGGAAAAGTTACTTCCCGAAAAGACGCGAACGGCGACGGCGGTGATGCTTTCAAACAACCGATGGTTCTAGATCGTTAGTGGTGGATTAACGGAAAACGCAAATCGGTAGTTGCGCCTTGGCTCGCGGTCTCTGTAGGTTGGATGAGGTTTTGAGAGTGTGGAGACGATGAGTGGTGGTTACGTTGGGAGGTTCCACAGTGGTAGCGGGCGGTTTGATGTTTTAACAAAGATGGTGGGTATGGTGGTGGGAGGTGGAGAAATGTGATGGTGTTGTTGGGTTGGTGTCTCGTAAAGCTTTCTCGTTAACGGAATTCTCGGAAAGAAAGGAGAGCTAGAGGGAGATGTGAGTTAGAACGATGAGGTTGTGATGGGATGATATCCGTTTTTTTAAATGGGATGTTCCATTATGAGAAGTATAAAAAAAATCATGACATTATTTGTCGTTATCATTACATGAAATGATGAATATGGCATGAATAGAAGGGATGGTATGGTGTGACCATATCTTTCAGTTTGTAAGGTTACGAAGTTTTTTAATCAATGTGAAGAGTGAGGGTTGATTTGTCAAAATCAGATGATTAATCAAGGATGTTCACATGTACTCATTATAAATCTGGTTCGTTTCCTTGCTTTTGGAGTGAAATATAACAAGGACAGAGACAACTTGAGTAGGTTGAAAAGTTATTATATTGTCTCTTCTTGTATTACTATCATTTTTTTGTTATAATTATCATTTTATTTATTAATTATACAGATTGTTCTATATTCACTTATTTCCTTTCACTTGGCTTCACTTTGGTCATGTTATTTATTTATTTATATTTAATTTTAATTACTATTATTTTTATTATGTTTATTATTATTATTATTATTTTTAGGTTATTTCAGTACAAACAAAGAAGTTGGTGATAATAGTGCCAATCCATTTGGGAGAGATTACAATCGTTAAGTGACCTATCACCAGAATTCTTCTCATCATGTTGAATCTTCTAACTCTGGAAGAAACCTAAAGCTTCTCCTACAAAAGCTTATCATGCTGCTGCACTACTTGATGAAGGATTAAAATGGAACAACTATGTTCAACAAACCAACATGATGATTATAACAAAAAAAAAGAGGAAGTTGCTGTTGAGATTGTTGCTGAGAAGGTAGTTGATGAAATGTTGATTGAGGAAGTAAAAGTTATAGAAGATAATGTCATCATTGAGGACATTACTAATGATAAGGAATCTAAGCCAAATGACATGATTCATCTGATTCCCTCTGATTTCTTTAAATCTATTTGACACATGATATTCTTGAAAGTTTTGCAGGTTGGTTTAATGGATAAGAGATGCCTCATGGCAAGATTAACTTTGGGGAGATATTTCTTGAAAATCCAAAATGTTCAGACATATGAAAAAGCCAAAAAACAGTTAAAAATGATAAAATGTCAAAAACATTTAAAAAATTGCTCCTTAAAATGAGTTTTTAGAGCAAAAAGGGAAGATGATAGTACGTTGATCATTTGGTTCCATCAAAGAGGAGGATACTGCTGAGGTTGATGCTGAGATTGTTGCTGAGGAGGTAGTTGCTGTTGAGATTGTTGCTGAGAAGGTAGTTGATGAAGTGTTGATTGAGGAAATAAAAGCTATAGAAGATAATGTCATCATCGAGGACATTACTAATGATGAGGAATCTAAGCCAAATGACATGATTCATCCGATTCACTCTGATTTCTTTAAATCTATTTGCCACATGATATTCTTGAAAGATTTGCAGGTTGGTTTAATGGATAAGAGATGCCTCATGGCAAGATTGACTTTGGGGAGATATTTCTTGAAAATCAAAAACATTCAGATATATGAAAAAGCCAAAAACAATTAAAAATGATAAAATGTCAAAAACATTTAAAAAAATTGCTACTCAAAATGAGTTTTTAGAGCAAAAAGGGAAGATGATAGTACATTGATCATCTGGTTCCAAATCCAGTAAGAAGTAAGCTTAAAAGTCCGTGTGCTTAAATGTATTAGTGCAATGGTACGCTTTTAAAACAAACAAGTAAGGAATATTAAGTGAGACAGACTTAACTAGCCAAGTTGGAGGGGGGGGGGGGGGGAGGTGTTAGTACTCTAACAAAATTCTTGGTAATGAAGACAGGAATGTCATAGTCTGTCGTACTCAAGCCTTATGTTTCAACATGATCACCAAAATAAAAATATTTGAAATGTTTAAGCTTCTATTTAATGAATGGATCATTAACGGTGTATGGTCTTATGGTCTTAAATCTTGTATTGATGGGATGCTTCAAATTTCTGAATACTATTGAGTTTTATGCGGTTTATCATCTGGGTATTCACAAATGTGAATATAAATTTGCTTTATATTCCAACCCAAGTTATTAAACTTGATCATTGTTGTACTTTGTAGAAATTCATTACTGACTTGATCAATCATGCTGCTAGACATACATTGTTCCTCCATTGAGCGCGTCTTAATACTAATAAGAAACGGACTCCAAAGGATACAATGTCTGCAAGCCATACAGATGAAATCGTGCATACTCTTTCATGTTAAAGTAATTTTGGGGTATTGCTTGACAAACGGGGAATATCTTGTTATGAAGGTTGTTGCTATTAAAATCTATTAAAAATTTAAAATATTTTGATCTGTTGGTTCTAAGGTTTAAGTCAAGTTGGGCTGACATGCTAAAAATCAAAATAAGTTTGAATCAAGATTAGAGATAAATCATTTCGTGATTCGTGTTCTTAATTGAACATTTAATCATATCAATGAAATTTGTGAATCATTTGTTTAAAAGTTTAAGTGGACAATAATACCAATGACTAACTTAACGTCAGAGATAATAAAGCTGAAATATAAAACTGTGATGGAATGACAATTTGGTCAATATGATTCCCTGCTCAAACTCATAAAAATATGTGTTTGTTTACAAGTTTGTAAATAACTTGAAGTTCATTGTTTGTTTATATTTCTTCACATTACTGTCTTAACTGCTTTTCATTAAACCAAAAAGATTTTACATTTCCATTTTATTTTCGACTATTGACGTAGGAATATTGAATTTTATAAAATCGGATGGAAACATACTTCAATGTCATTGTTTATTCAAGATCATTAATTGGGACTTGATAAAACAATTTTTTGTTGAGGTCTGTGGTGATAAACTGTCAGACGATTCAAAATCTTTACAAGTATTTAAGTATGCTTACATTGTTAATTAAGATTTTCAACTTACAGTTATCATGAGTAAGAAGTCTCATCGTGACATGAGAAGCTTGAGGAGGGAGGAGTTTGTTAGACTAATCAAAACTCGAGGGGGAGAATTTTTGAAGATGACTTAGTGATTGAAGTTTTGGAAAACCTAATCTAAGCATTATCCAAGGGGGATTTTGTTAGGGCAAGAATGTCTATTGCTTAGACACCAAGACTAAGCAATATCCAAGAGGGAGTTTGTTTAGTACATAATGTCTAGTGCTAGGGTCTCGTATTTTGGATGTATTTGATATGGGAAATAGGATTTAATGTAAAATGAAGGATAAGGACATTACTGGCGTATATGTCATATACGGGCGTATAAGTGCCAAACACTATATATAGTGTTCTTATCCGTTCATTATGCAGTTCTTGCATGTTTTGTGAATTCCCTACTTATTTCACTGTCATATCCGTTGTATGATTTGATCATTAATGATATAAATGAGCTTAATTGTTAAAGTATTCCTTGTGTATTTCATCTCGTACTGAATTCTCGGCTTATATCACTATATGTTAAAGAACAAACACAATTCCTTTCGATCCTGATAGATTCGATGTCTTTTTAAGATTTTAAAATAGTTTTTGAAACGTAATACTTTACATTTCATTTACCGTATCTCTTAAACAAAAAAGATTTTACATTTTCTGAGTTATTTTCAACTCTTGATGATTGTGTTACTATTTGCTAGATGAAATATTGGGAATTCATTTTGAAAAAGGGCTAAATGTTCATCTTTTGAACAAGATCATTAAGTTGAACTTTTGTTTTTAAAAGACTTTTAAATTTGTTGATTTTTAAGTTAAAAACGTTTAATCAAGGTCATTAACTTGAACTTGGTAAAAGTTGAGAGTGTAAATTTTACAAAACATTTGATTTTGTGTGATGATATACGAACATATATGTTCTTTACATATATGGGCGTATATATTCACTTTATATACGGGCATAATGTTTTCATTACATATACGGGCGTATATGTCTTGTTTACATATACGGGCGGATATGTGTGAGTATATATTTGGGATATCCGAACATATAACATTGTTCATTTTCATATCCACTCATAACTTTCTATCTCTAGAAAATACTTCATAAATCTCTGTATATTTTTTCCGTTTGGATTAGCTTGGTGATTTTGTACACTGTGTTATTCTGATAAGATATATATCATGACTAACCTTTATGGTTATCTTAACAAGATTTTGGTTTTAGGATTTAAAAGGACCATATTCATACTAAATCAAAGGGATTATGTTTGAAATGATAAAAGAATACTGTTGGACATATTTCGTTCAACATTATATGCGTTTTAACAACTCAATTGGACTATAACTGTTAGATTGTTTTTCTAGATCTGAGACGATTTAATTACAAGTTAAATCTGGTTTTAAAATCTGCAAGAATAAACTGAAAACTGTAATTAACCATCTAGTGTATCATGTTAGATCAGATGATTGCCAGATTGTTTGGATTTTGAAAATATCAAAAGGTGTAGATCTGGATGGTGCGTATAACATATACGCCGGATAAGTTTTGACTTATTTGGGGTATATGTGATTTAAATCTTATAAGCCCGATAAGTATGATTGGACTTATACGTTGTATAACTGTAACATTCGTCAATTTTCGGACCCGAAAACCTGACTCGTTTAAAATTTTCGATGTGATTCAGTTAATTATACATATACCCATATGTTACATATTTCACACGTAATAGTTTTTCTTTCCTAAATTTATTTAATAATATTAATCATTACTAATATATATATAAACAAAAATTATAACACTCATTATATTTTTCGTTATTCAAATATCATATAAATAATATTATTGATGCATAACCAAAGTACATCATTATAATCTAGTTTTGTCACATTTATTTTTACTTAAAGTTATTTATTTTTAAAAGATGAAAAATATCTTCCTACACCATTCACATTTTGGTAAAACCTCCTCCCCCAAATCACTTTCCTAATCAATTTTATCATTAAAATATTCTAATGAATAACCTCCTTATTTTAGTATAAATAAGAACTCACTCCCACCCCTCTCATTCTTGCACCACTCTTTGACAAGTTCAAGAGATTATTTTTTTCCATTTCAAATGTAGGGTTTTAATAATTCAAGTTTTCTTCATCTTATTTCTATTTATTTTAAATTCTTGTTCATACTAGTTAATCAAATGGTCATATGACCATAACACAATCATGTCTAGGAATCCACATAATCCATACACCATGGTGTATAAGGTGTATGAGACAAAGAACACAAGGAGATGATCGATTAGACGAAGGTCACACTTGAAACGTTCTTACATCTTTATTTTTATATTTTGAATAATTATTTTCTTTTCGTTCAAAGGACCCACATTCAGATATATGAAAAAGCCAAAAACAGTTAAAAATGATAAAATGTCAACAACATTTGAAAAATTGCTCCTCAAAATGAGTTTTTAGAGCAAAAAGGGAAGATGATAGTACATTGATCATCTGGTTCCAAATCCAGTAAGAAGTAAGCTTAAAAGTCTGTGTGCTTAAATGTATTAGTGCAATGGTACGCTTTTTAAACAAACAAGTATGGAATAATAAGTGATACAAACTTAACTAGCCAAGTTGAAGGAGGGAGGGGGGGTGTTAGTATTCTAACAAAAGTTTTGGTAATGAAGACAAAAATGTCATAGTCTGTTGTACTCAAGCCTTATGTTTCAGCATGATCACCAAAATAAAAATCTTTGAAATGTTTAAGCTTCCACTTAATGAATGGATCATCAATGGTGGTCTTATGGTCTTAAATCTTGTATTGATGGGATGCTTCAAATTTCTGAATACCATTGTGTCTTTATGCGGTTATCATTACGGTATTCACAAATGTGAATATGAATTTGCTTTATATTCCAACCCAAGTCATTAAACTTGATCAGTGTTGTACTTTGTACAAATTCATTACTGACTTGATCAATCATGCTGTTAGACATACATTGTTCCTTCATTGCGCGCGTCTTAATACCAATAAGAAATGGACCCCATGGGATACAATGTCTGCAAGCCATACAGATTATATTGTGCATACTCATTCATGGTAAAGGAAATTTGAGGTATTGATTGACAAACGGGGCATATCTTGTTGTGAAGGTTGTTGTTAGTAAAAGCTATTAAAAATTTAAAATGTTTTGATCTGTTGGTTCTAAGGTTTAAGTCAAGTTAAGGTGAGATGGTAAAAATCAAAATAAGTTTGAATCAAGATTAGAGATTAATCATTTCCTGATTTGTGTTCTTAATTGAACATTTAATCATATCAATGAAATTTCTGAATCATTTGTTTAAAAGTTTATATGGACAATAATACCAATGACTGACTTAACGTCAGACATAATAAAGCTGAAATATAAAACTGTGATGAAATGACAATTTAGTCAATATGATTCCCTGCTAAAACTCATAAAAGTATGCGTTTGTTTACAAGTTTGTAAATAACTTGAAGTTCATTGTTTTTTTTATATTTCTTTACATTACTGTCTTAAATGATTTTCATTAAACCAAAAAGATTTTATATTTCCATTTTATTTTCGACTATTGACGTAGGAATATTGAATTTTGTAAAATCGGATTGAAACATACTTCAATGTCATTGTTTATTCAAGATCATTAATTCGGACTTGATAAAACAATTTTTTGTTGAGGTATGTGGTGATAAACTGTCAAACGGTTCAAAACTCTTTACAAGTATTTAAGTATGCTTACATTGTTAATTAAGATTTTCAACTTATAATTATCATGAGTAACAGGACTCATCATGACATGAGAAGATTGAGGAGGAGTCTGTTAGACTTATCAAAATTTGAGGGGGGGGGGGGGGATTTTTGAAGATGACTTAGTGATTGAAGTTTTGGAAAACCAAATCTAAGCATTATCCAAGGGGGATTTTGTTAGAGCAAGAATGTCTATTGCTTAGACACCAAGACCAAGCAATATCCAAGGGGGAGTTTGTTTAGTACATAATGTCTAGTGCTAGGGTCTTGCATTTTGTATGTATTTGATATGGGAAATAGGATTTAATGTAAAATGAAGGATAAGGACATATACTGGCGTATATGTACATGTACGGCATATATTATACACAGTATATGTCATATAGGGGTGTATAAGTGCCAAACACTATATATAGTGTTCTTATCCGTTCATTATGCAGTTCTTGCATGTTTTGTGAATTCCCAGCTTATATCACTGTCATATGCATTGTATGATTTGATCATTAATGATATAAATGAGCTTATTTGTTAAAGTATTCCTTGTGTATTTCATCTCGTATTGAATTCCCATCTTATATCACTACATGTTAAAGAGCAAACACAATTCATTTCGATCCTGATTGATTCAATGTCTTTTCAAGATTTTTAAATAGTTTTGAAACTTAATACTTTACATTTCATTTACCGTATCTCTTAAACCAAAAATATTTTACATTATAGAGTTATTTTCAACTCTTGATGATTGTGTTAGTATTTGCTGGATGAAATATTGGGAATTCATTTTGAAAAAAAAGGCTAAATGTTCATCGTTTGAACAAGATCATTAAGTTGAACTTTTGTTTTTTAAAGACTTTTAAATTTGTGCTTTTTTAAGTTAAAAACGTTTAATCAAGGTCATTAACTTGAACTTGGTAAAAGTTGAGAGTGTGAATTTTACAAAACATTTGATTTTGTGTGATGATATACGGACATATATGTTCTTTACATATATGGGCGTATATATTCACTTTATATACGGGCGTATATGTTTTCATTACATATACGGGCATATATGTTTGGTTTACATATACGGGCGGATATGTGTGAGTATATATTTGGGATATCCGAACATATTACATTGCTCATAACTTTCTCTCTCTAGAAAATACTTCAGAAATCTCTGTATACTTTATCTGTTTGGATTAGCTTGGTGATTTACACAGTGTGTTATTCTGATAAGATATATATCATGACTAACCTTTTTGGTTATCTTAACAAGATTTTGGTTTTAGGATTTCAAAGGACCAGATTCATACCAAATCAAAGGGATTCTGTTTGAAATGTTAAATGAATACTGTTGGACATATTTTGTTCAACATTATCTGCGTTTTAACAACTCAATTGGACTATAACTATTAGATTGTTATTCTAGATCTGTGATGGCTTAATTACAAGTTAAATATGGTTTTAAAATCTGCAAGAATAAACTGAAAATTGTAATTAACATCTAGGGTATCATGTTAGATCAGTTGATTGCCAGATTGTTTGGATTTTGAAAAGATCAAAAGTTGCAGATCTGGATGGTGCGTATAACATATACGCCGGATATGTTTTGACTTATCTGGGGTATATGTGATTTAAATCTTATAAGCCCGATAAGTATGATTGGACTTATGCGTTGTATAACATTGTCATATACGCTTGTTGTCATATCCGGATAGTTTTTTCATATTCGTTAAATATCATATATGCTGAATATAAAGATCTTATACGCTTGATATGGCATATCCATTACAAGAAATTATACGTTTTAAAAGACTTATACGTTTCATTGTCTTATCCTCTTAACTAGACTTATACGTTTCTTTGATTTGTATAAATAGATCTTAACTGTATAATCTGATCTTACTGTTTAAATATTGTTTTGATGTTTCAGATGACCATGGCAATTAAATATACGATCCGATTCATAACATCTGTGCGTTTCTAGATAATTCAGATGATAAGGTTAAACACTTCAGGCCAGTTATTCCCTTTCTATCACGTTCAAGGATTTACAAGGCGATAATGGTGAAATGCGATCCGTACTGGAGTTTGGTGGCTGAGTTCTAGAAGAATGCGAAAGATTGTGATACTGAGATCAAGTCTATAGTTCAAGGCAAAGTGATTGTTGTGTCAGAGAATATTATTCATGCTATCTTGGAGTTTGGGGATGACGAATCTGACCCGATTACTTTGGATGAGACACTGGTAAAAAGGTTGCTTGGTTAGAATGGGTTACCAAAATGATATTAATCGAGGACCATTTCTGAAGACAGGTTTATCGAGGCCATACAAGTTTTTGGTGCAAGTGGTCGTTCAAGGTTTGGGTCACAGCAAAGGAGGATATGAGGAGATACTAGATTATCAAATGTGCATTGTTGCTGCATTGTACTTGAACTTAAAGTTCAATTTCTTGAAGATGATCTTTGAGAACATGAAGCACTATTTTGGGAAAGAAAAGTGGTTGATGTATCCACGTGCTATCCAGTTGATAGTTGGAAATCAATTTCCAAATGTCAAAAAGTGTGATAAATTGTCTCTATCTCACATGGGTGTAAATAATTGTGCAAAACTGGTTTCTTACAAAAAGAAGAAAGAGTGTGAAATTCGTAAGTTCCTTGGTTTGTTTGGTCATCTTAAAAACGAAGATTATGTTGCTTCCGAGGGGAATGTATGGAGACATGATAATAGTGATTAGGATAGGGAGAATGAGAACAAAAGGATGAAGGATTTTATGCTTATGGAGGGAAGTAGGTGATTTATGAAAACCGAGGAGGAGATTGAGGAGGATTCTCAAAAGCCAAGGCGTAAGAGGGGTAAGGTGCTAAAGAAGAAGTTGTTACTCCAGTTGTTTAACCAGTCGAACAACCTGTATATTCTACAACATCAGATCATGATGATGAACTTACAAAATTGGATTCGGAGAGTGAAAGAAAGTTAGCTGATCCTCGGGCAATGCTTGAAATGAGGAATCAAAGGAAAAGAAAGAAGACTAACGAAGAATTTGATAAGTCATTTGAACCTGAACCGATGAAACCAAAGAAAACCAAAGGTTCACGGGGTAAAAAGCATATGGTTAAACGTTCTTCATTGCAGTTGATATATGAATATGAAGTTGAGGGGGGAGAAGGCTACCGAACCTGAAGTGGAGGTTAGTCAATATGTTGCTGATATGAATGTTGATGAACATGTCATATTTTTGGGTCGTCATGACAACATCTTAAAGTCACATGAGGTGAAAGTTAGTCAAACTTCGCAACAAAATAAGACACCAAAGGTTACACCCAAGGTTACTCGTAAAGTTACTCCAAGATTTACACCACAAGGTCAATCGTTTAGTAGTATACCTGATTTTGATCCAGCTGCATTCCTAGATGGTCTTACGAAAGGAGAGTTTGATATGTTAAAGACTAGAGTTGATGATCAAGATGTGAGGATTGAAAGTCTTAGTGAAGAAACACTCGTTTGAGGAAGGAAAATGTTGAAATGAAGAAAAAGCTGGAGGATAGTAAACTCAAAAGATCTGTTCAAGCTGATCTTTTGAACCAGCACATGATATACTTCGTGTTAATTGAAGAAAAATTGGGTATTCGACTTGCATCTGAGGTTGAATATGCTGATGATAAAGTTTTTGCATGTGTATATGGTGAATTTTGAAGTAGATGTCGTGCTCTAATAAAAAACAAGTATTTATAAGCTTAAATACTTATAACTAGTACGGGTAAGTAAGGTCGTCTCCACAGGGAATCAATGGAAAGTGCTAATCAAATTCATAATTTATAAAATATTAAACTAAGTGGACAGACGATGTCAATCGGTTTGAAAGATTTGTTAAGCAAAAACAATGTTACTTAGATTTGTAAACAATTATGAGGAATTAACCAATTTCCAGGTTTCAGGTTTTGAAACAAGTTGGAAAAGTAATTAAATCTATTTGGAAATCTCTTTGTTTGAATTAATAAGCAAAAGACTAAATATTTGGCTCTGCTGATTATCAAAACTTAATCCGAACAATTGGCACAGCTGAATAATAATCTAATTGATTACCAGTTTTAGGTATTGATGAATAAAATCAATGCTATGGTTAATGATAAACGGGTCAATGAAGATAAGAACTCAATCCTAAATGTTGATGACCTCAAACAATTAACTGATACAATCTTAAGCATTCAATTACGAAAAATTGTTTAAGCACACAAATAAACGTAAAGATTCAATTAACCTAATGATTAACCAAATCCAAATCCAATATTAAGGTTCAAAATACCAAAAAGTCTAACCACAAACACAACCCTACACCCTGAGATGGTCACAAAAGATTTAGCCTAGCATAAGCATTTTAGAAATCTTGATTCTTGGTTGAGATGATGAGAACATGAATGATTGTGGTAAGTGGTAGGTGTTATGTTGGTGGAGAATGGCCCCAAAATCTCCCAAAGATGTTAAGGTATAAAGCATTTTCGACCTAGGGTTTAATTGGGCTTAAATATGGAAGAAAAACAAGAAAAAAATGATTTCTCGTCAGACCTGGCCATAGCCTATGGCCTAGGCATAGTCTACGTCCTCTGGTCACTGCCTTACGGCGGCTACAACAACAAAACACCGTTTTCTTTATAAAATCTTCATTTCAACTCCGTTTTCATCCCTGCTTGCGGCCAAGTATTCATATTTCAATTCTATATCATATCATATATCATTAATTTCATTTCCACTCCATCCTAAATGTTCCAAATTAGCTCCTTTAAGCTCCGATCACCTGCAAAATAAAACCAATCAAAGTACTTGTGTTCAATACATATAAACAAGTAAAAAAACACACTATAAAACACTTATAGAACGTTCTTTCATCCTTGCATCACATCCCCACACTTACCATTTGCTTGCCCTCAAGCAAACTATCATGAAACACATACACCTCGATCGATGGTTCATAAATTATCATTATTAATACTAGTGAGGTATAAGGTCATACCAAATTCCCAAGAACTGACACTGTCAAGGTTGATATCCCACCAAACAATTTGTTGATACATTTTAAAACTAGGGAACCGCCCAAACGAGTGTTGTTTCCGGTTAAGGCACACATGTTCATACCCCTCATAATATAACATCTCTCATCTCGGTTTAATATCTGGACCAGCAAAAAATGTGCTAGTATCTCTCTGCCCTCTATACCAAGTATGAACACAATGTAATAAGCTTGAAAGTAAGTCATATCTCCACTCATAACCCACCGGATGCATAGAGAATAGAACTAAGGGTTTTGCTGTGGCTTAGGTTAGGGTGTGGAAGCGGATTTACTTGGTAGCTTATGGTGGATGAAACCTAATTTATTCAACAAACAAACAACTCACTGACTATCATTTACAAACGATACTGACTCAAACATCGATTCTTTTTGAGCTTTTCATTTTTTTAACACTAACATCAACATAAGCAAGTAACTTACCTAAGACATATGTACATTGTGTACTATACTCGACGAACAACTTATATACAACTCTAACATACCGGGTTTCATCCAAAGGGTGAAAATAAAAGGCCAAGGCTAACACGGCTTGTAATGTGGGTTAAAAAGAACAAAGAAAAATGGAAAAAAAACAACAATTGGATCGTAAGGGATACTGTAGGGTACAGATTGTTTTTTGTTTTAAGGCCAATATAATGTGGGTTTTCTACATTCCTATTTCTCTATACAGGTGATGGCATTAAGATCTCAAAATGCATGAGACAACCAAGTTCTAGATATCATGGACATACTGGTTACTCTCTATAATGACACTCATATGACATGTGTATATACTATATATTATATGTGTATTATATAAAGCATATCTTACACACTTACTGAAGGAATTAGGCTTCCGATATGAAGCATGTGTATCCGTCCCTATGACTCGTTATCCCCATCAAAACGGTCCATTTTAATTTTTATTTTTGAAAAACATTTGCATGGGAAGACTTTTAAGAAGCTTAAAATCTGACCATGACCAAAGACCTCTACTTGGTATTAATACTAACAATTAACAAGTTACAATTCCGGCTTTTGCGCACATTCAAGCTACTATTAAGAAATTGTTTTTAATTTTACCCACATCCCCACACTTGAGGTTGAAATTGTCCTCAATATTTAATATTTAGCAATAAAAATATATTATTAAGGACGGGGTTAAAATTGACTACTTATAAAATTTATAACCGGGCTTAATGTGATGCTCCTATAATTTATACACCTATACAATTACACTTTTAACAATAAAACTAATAAAACAAAGTGAATTATGAAAACGAAATCACCTGATAAGAAAAATAGGCCACTCAAGTATACTCGTGTATTATCTGAACAACCTAGCTCCTCAAATCACTTCTCACAACTGTTAGGATTGGTCTTTTAAATCGTTTGCAAAAGTGTTGATTTAATTACCAAGCCAAGTTAAATAAATTTCATAATTAAATTTGTTAAACTAGTAAAATTTTTAAAAGACATAACTCACTTTCGTAGGAATCACGATTGCATTTAGCATATGCAACAAGACCTTTAAACCACCTGGTAGCCCGGGTGGACGAGTAAGGTCTCGTGAGGGTTTATAAAAAACTACACCCAAAAAGTTTTAAGTACAACAAAATATACACATACCTTAATTAACCATAGCAGAAGGAACACGAAAGCACATCGGACAACTTGAACCTCGTAACATATAATTCTTTCACCAAAACACTATAAAACTCCAACTGTTCTGTGCGGCATCCCCACACTTGGAATTTGATATAGTGGTAGCTTGAAATAAAACAGTTAAACAAACTACAAAAAAAATTTAAAACAAAACGAAACAAAACAAAAACTGAAAATAAAATCCGGGTTGCCTCCCGGTCAGCGCTAAGTTTTTGTTAAGGTCTTCAGCTGGACCTGATTTGGCAATTATGGTAGTCTAATGGAACATTCACCTACCTAATTTCCTATTTTTGAATATTTTTTCTATAATATGTTTAATGTTCAATTATGGCACTAGATATCAAAAGCTATCAACCTCTAATCTCGATTCAGACTTAATTTGATTTTTACCATGTCACCCTAGCTTGACTTAAACCTTAGACGCAGCAGATTAAAACATTTAAATTTAATTAGCTTTTACTTGCACAAACCTTCACAACAAGAAATACCCCCGTTATCAAGCAATACCCCAAATTTCCTTTACCATGAATGAGTTTGCACGATTTCATCTATACGGCTTACAAACATTGTATCCCTTGGGGTCCATTTCTTATTTGTATTAAGGCGCGCGCAAGGGAGGAACAATGTATGACTAACAACGTGTTTGATCAAGTTAGTAATGTATTTGTACAAAGTATAGCAGTGATCAAGTTTAATAACTTATAATGGGTTCGCTTATAAAGCAATATTTTGATATTCACATTTGTGAATATCCAGATGATAAACCGCATAAAGACTCATGGTGTCCAGAAATTAGAAGCATCCTATCAATACAGGATTTTAGGCCATAAGACCATACACCGTTGATGATCCAGTTACTAACATAAGCTTAAAACATTTCAAGATTTTGATTTTTGGTGATCATACTGAGACATAAGGCTTGAGTATCACATGCTATTACGTATATTTCTTTATCACCAAGAGTTTGTAACTGACTAACAACTCTTTCAATTTGGCATTTATGTTTATATCACATACTCCACCTTACTCGTTTGATTAATATCTACCAATGCACCAATACAATTAAGCACACAGTCTTTTATGTTTTATACTAAATTTTAGTATATAAATGATTAATATACTATAAATTTTCATTTTTGCTTAAAAACTCATTTTAAGGAGCAAATTTTTTAATGTTTTTGAATTTTCAAAATATATAAATGTTTTATGGTTTTATCTATACAAACAGAAACCATACACCGTTAATCCTATTACTAACAGAAGCTTATTACATTTCAAGATTTTGATTTTTGGTGATCATATTGAGACATAAGGCTTGAGTATGACATGCTATTACGTATATGTCTCTATCACCAAGAGTTTTTAAGAGACTAACTGCTCTTTCAATTTGGCAACGTTATGTTTATATCACATACTCTACCTTACTTGATTGATTAATATCTACCAATGCAACAATACAATTAAGCATACAGTCTTTTAAGTTTTATACTAAAATTTAGATTATAAATGATCAATGTACTATCATGTCCATTTTTGCTTAAAAACTTATATTAAGGAGCACATTTTTTAATGTTTATTGAATTTTCAAAATATTTGAATGTTTTAGGATTTTATCTATACAAACAGTAAGCATAATATTTTTGAATTTTTCCCATTTTTGAATATGTTTTCTATGATATGTTTAAAGTTCAATTGGGGCACAAGATATCAAAAGTTATCAGCCTCTAATCTTGATTCAGACTTAATTTGATTTTTACCATGTCACCCGAGCTTGACTTAAACCTTAGACCCAGCAGATTACAACATTTTAAATTTTATTAGCTTTTACTAGAACGAACATTCACAACAAGAAGTACCCCCGTTATCAAGCAATACCCCAAATTTCCCTTACCATGAATGAGTATGCACGATTTCATATGTATGGCTTACAAACATTGTATCCCCTGGGTTCCATTTCTTATTTGTATTAAGACGCGCGTAACGGAGGAACAATGTATGACTAACAACGTGGTTAGTCAAGTCAGTTATGAATTTGTACAAAGTAAAGTGGTGATCAAGTTTAATAACTTATAATGGGTTCACTTATAAAGCAATATTTGATATTCACATTTGTGAATACCCATATGATAAACTGCATAAAGACTCATGGTGTCTAGAAATTTGAAGCATCCCATCAATACATGATTTTAGGCCATATGACCATACACCATTGATGATCCAATTCCTAACATAAGCTTAAAACATTTCAAGATTTTGATTTTTGGTGATCATACTGAGACATAAGGCTTGAGTTTGACAGGCTATTACGTATATATCTTTATCACCAAGAATTTGTAAGAGACTAACACCTCTTTCAATTTGGCAATGTTATGTTTATAACACATACTCTTCCTTACTCGTATGATTAATATCTACTAATGCACCAATACAATTAAGCACACGGTCTTTTTTGTTTTATACTAAAATTTAGAATATAAATGATCAATGTACTATCATTTTCCATTTTTGCTTAAAAACTAATTTTAAGGAGCACATTTTTTAATGTTTTTGAATTTTCAAAATATATGAATGTATTAGGATTTTATCTATACAAACAAACCTCAATATTTTTGAATTTTTCCCATTTTTGAATATTTTTTCTATGATATGTTTAAAGTTCAATTATGGCACTAGATATCAAAAGCTATCAACCTCTAATCTCGATTCAGACTTAATTTGATTTTTACCATGTCACCCCAGCTTGACTTAAACCTTAGACCCAGCAGATTAAAACATTTTAAATTTTATTAGCTTTTACTAGAACGCACCTTCACAACAAGAAATACCCCAGTTATAAAGCAATACCCCAAATTTCCCTTAACATGAATGAGTATGCACGATTTCATATGTATGGCTTACATACATTATATCCCATGGGGTCCATTTCTAATTTGTATTAAGACGCGAGCACCTGAGGAACAATGTATGACTAACAACGTGTTTGATCAAGCCAGTAATGAATTTGTACAAAGTATAGTAGTGATTTATTTTAATAACTTATAATGTGTTCGCTTATAAGGCAATATTTTGATATTCACATTTGTGAATACCCAGATGATAAACCGCATAAAGACTCAGGGTGTTCAGAAATTTGAAGTATCCCATCATTATAGGATTTTAGGCCATAAGACCATACACCGTTGATGATCCATTTACTAACATTAGCTTAAAACATTTCAAGATTTTGATAATTGGTGATCATACTGAGACATAAGGGTTGAGTATGACATGCTATTACGCATATATCTTTATCACCAAGAGTTTGTAAGAGACTAACTCATATTTCAATTTGGCAGCGTTATGTGTATATCACATACTCTACCTTACTCGCTTGATTAATATCTACCTATGCATCAATACGATTAAGCAAACAGTGTTTTATGTTTTATACTAAAATTTAGAATATAAATGATCAATGTACTATCATTTTCCATTTTTTTTAAATACTCATTTTAAGGAGCACATTTTTTAACGTTTTTGAATTTTCAAAATATATGAATGTTTTAGGATTTTATCTATACAAACAGAAACTACACCAGAAACCACAATGGAAAATTTGCTCCTTAAAAAGAATTTATAAAATAAATCATTCAATACTCTACCTTAATAATATGACCATATAAGTTGTCTTTTTGTTTGTGGCCTTCTAATATGTCCCTTAGACTCAAAGATTTTAAGGATTTCAGGCTTTCTCATCATTATGAATGATATATAGTTAACACCTTCCTTGGACAAAATATCAATCATTTCCATTTGTTCAATTGAAGGTGGTCGAGGTTCTTGAACAACACGCCTTCTGGGACTTGGTTTAGTTGGACTGGGTTGCTTTGTCATAAGCCTCTTTCTTTCAGCTTCCACTTCATTAAACGACACCAGTTCTTTTTCAAATAACTCCTTCAGCTGTGAAGCCCAAGTTATCAAAAACACCTGCATGCATCCCTTTCTTCAACATTATCTGCCTCAAAATATTTATCTTTTAATTATCTTCCGAAGGCTTCAAATTTATACTCTTCATAGGATCAGTTGGCTTTGCTGCTATTTGTGGAGTAAATGAGAAAGATGCTTTTGGTTCTTCACTGCTTCTTCTGGTTTTCATTTCCTCCTTGTATTCTGCCAACTCAAGTTCATACAATTGTTTATTTTGAGCAGCTGTCAACTTGGTTATATCTCCAAATACACCCATGGCCTCCATAAATATATCAAGTAACTACTCTTGATCTTTGGATAGAGCAGCCTTGTTTTGTTGAGCAATCTTGGCCCTTGCTTTATCAGCTAAGCTTTTTCTTTGTTTATCTTCCTTCTCCTTCTCCTCATTCTCTTTCATTTCTCTTTGTCTTTTATGTTTAGCAGTAATCTTATCTTCATCATGAATCTTCTTAGACAGGACTTTGAACTTTTATCCTACTTCCTTTCTTAACATTAGTTCAGCTTCTTCAAATTCAATTCCATTTTCCACCAAATAACCTACCTTTCCCCAAAATTTTCTCATAACCTTGGATTTTCTTTCAAGTTCATCTTTGGCTCTTTGTTCAATCCTCTTCTTCTCACCCTTCTTTTCTTTCACTTTCAATGCCTTGCATAAGTTCTCAATTTCTTCTAAGGTCATTTTACTCAACTGTTTATCAGAATAATTGCGTTGTTTTAAATAAAACAAATGTAGGTTCATTACTCTTCTTTTGTCCTCTCTCCTCTTCCTCTTTCTTCTTTCCCAACAAATAATCAAGATCTTCATAAGAAAGATACTTGATATTTTCATGCTCTAAACCATGTCTCAACAGACCAATTACTCTAGGATCTTGCTTCCTTAGTTCCTCCATCCTTGCCTCAATATTTTCAATGTTTACATCTGTCAGATTGATTTAAGGTGAACTGTGTTCAACCTCTTTGTCTTTTCCTCCCTTACCTTCTTCATCATCTTTCAAATCAATTAGATCCTCAAATACACCAATTTGTGGTTCATTGAGGTCCATATTTTCGTCATATTCATAATCTTCATGTCTCACCATCTTCAAGGGTATAGCATGTATTGGTTCTTTGTAGTTTTTTTTTCTTTTCATACTTCACAATCAATCTTTCTTTCTCAACCTTTTTCTTTTTTCTTGAAAACTTGAGGAGATTTTCAGGCCATTTCCTCTTCTCAGATCTCATTTCCTCCAATGATCCAACAATCACCAACTGCCTATCAACATTTTCTTCAAGAATAGGTTCAACAGTTGGTGTTGTCTTATGTTCTTCTACAACTTTCTCCCTTTCTCCTTGAAACTTCTCAACAACTAAAGCTAGAGCTTTCTCAGCATATTCAGTCTGTTTCAACCTCAAAAGTCCTTCAAGGACCTCCTGGTCAAGCTCTTCATCATCTTCTAGCAGCTTGTTCTGTGACTTAATTTATTGCATCAAGAACCTCTACTCATCAAATTCTTTTTCTATTAGCATGAAGTTTAGAAACTCTTTCAAACATATCCTTCAAGAGTTGATCATGTAATGGCAGTCTTCTTCTATAGGGGTCGTAGTTGGCTTTCATTCTCTGCAATAGCCTTCCTTTTCTCCTTCCTTTTTCTAATCATCATCATCGTCATCATCATCATCATCATCATCAATATAAAGGGGTTTAGATGAGCCAACCTCTTTGACTTGAGGGGGTGGCATATCCACGACTTTCTTACGCACTCTTGTACAAGTAGAGAATCAATATCCACAAATTCACCATAAAGGATGTTAAGGCCTGGGTCATTTTCAATTATATCCTCACCTTCAACACCTTAACTCTGCTCTTCAGCAATTTCATCAACATCATTCTCCACAACATCCTCCCTTATCTCCTCAACAACAATCATATCCTCATCACTTTTAGCATTGGTCATCCCAATTATGTTTAATGAGTTGTCACAAGTAGAAACATGAATATTCTTCCCTTGTTTTGGTGCATCTGGGGTATTCTCAACCTCAGACTCCAGGGTTTGAATCTTTTGTAGGGCATATTGTGATTGTTTTTGTAGATCAATGTTTCTTGCCCTCAACTCAGAGTTCTCTGTCTTCAATTCGTGTTAGACGCCGGAAATCTACAATAAGACACTTACAGAGTCTAAATGTATGAAAACGACAACATATTAAGCAAATTTGTGTAGGATGACGATTTGGTTTTAGGGTACTAGTATGCAATAGGTGAAGAGAAAAGTTAATGAAAAAGTTATTTTGATTCCCTCTTTATTATTGTACACTGGTTACTTGAAGGTAAGAGCTTTTGTCGTTTAGTATATTAATACTACCAACAACCCTTTTTCAAATTTCAAACACAAAGCTTGCTCGAATATCAAATAATTAATTAAAAGAGTTAACTTTTCTCGTAAATATACTAACACGTATGCTCTAAGAATAAAGTTTACTTGAAATTAATAAAATATGCTTATTATCATGAAGTATGCTTGAGAGCACTTGGAATGTTAAATCTTTAACATAAAAGTGTGTTGAAGCATAAAATGTGCTCGATAAATAAAGTTTACTCAAAAACACTTATACCTTAAAACAAAGTAGTCAGGCATATTCAAAACATCAAGAATTCATCAAGTTTACTCGAATGAGACAAATTTCAAATAACCATCCAAGTTTACTCAAAAGCGATCATATGATGTCATTGTATACATGTAAGTGCAATACGATACGGACCTAATACGTTACTACTTAGCTATAAAGCGTAAATAAATAGTGAAGGAATCAAACACATACCAAATCAAAGTAATAATAACTCTTGAATATAACAATGTCAGGGAGTACAAGTGATTACAATAGTTTTCCAAAAGAGATTCCAAATATGACAAAGTCAATCCTATTTGTACAAGAAGCCTATAAGCGTGTAAGCCTTACAACGCATAAGAATTATATGCCCGTATAAGTCTTATGCGCTTGTAACCATGACTTATACGCCCTTAACAAACTAATATGAAAATTTCAGCTTGTTTAACCCTACAATACCTAGCATTAGGCATTTTGCACTAACAAAATCTCCCTTGGATGATCCTAGATCTTGACTTATACAACTTGTTGATATAATAAATCTTGGTTATATAAACTTCAAATTTTGGATCTATCAAATTACACAAGGCATCCGAAGATTCATTAGGTTGACCTTGGTTGAATCTAATATAGTGATGGGGAAAATTTTTTTCAAGAGAACACCATCATAGATTCCGATCATTTATCCAAAACTTGGATAAAATATATTATGAGAAATAATCCACCATCATGCGGACATTAGACTTGAAATAGACTCTTGTGACAATCATTTTCGTCCTTTCCTTGTAAATCCTAGAGAAAATATCGTCTTCATCATCGTCCGAATCATCATCTTCCTCAGAAAAACCTAACAACATCTGAATTCACATTATACCAAGTCTAATTGATTAGATGTTTCAATCAAATTTTCCGATCAAAACTATTGATTTATCAACAAAGAAGATCTATCTGCAGGGTATATAATACCTTTTGCAAAGTATAATATCAATAACAGTCATTAAATGCCTCAACAACTCATTTGTCAGAAATCCCCGAAAGTTGTATAACTTTTATAAAATGGACAAACAACATATAACACAAGATATATATACTCGTGACCTATACACTGTATAAGTCTTTGACGTATAAGTCCTAAAACTTATATGTCCGTATAAGTTGAAGACTTAAACGCTGTTAACTTCAAACAACGTTTAAACCGACAAATTTCGCACTTTCGAAACCAAACAAGTCCAAATTAATGACCTTGATTAATACACTTGAAGTTTAATCCCATTTTGAAATTTTTTTTCAGAAACAACTGCTCGATTCAGGATCTCGGATATCCAAAACCGATTAACCATTCACCAAAGACAAAAATAAAACACAAATTTAAAATCTTTATGATTTTTAAATGACAGTTGTAATCAAAACAAATTTAAAAAAAAATACTATTTACAAACACTAAGACTTATATTTTCGTGAGTTGAGTAAGGTCATTCATGGAAGGATCATTGTTGGGATACTTACTCTTATTCAGATAACTAGAATTCCGATAAAAAGAACTTGCTAGTTCGCTACAAAAAGAAGGATCATTGTCAATCTCAAAAATTTGATTTTCAATATCAAAATATATAGAATAAATGTCTCCATTATTCTCTTTAACTAAAAAAGTATAATCAGAAATGAAATTGCGAATGCCCTTGACGCCAAAAGAAAGATCAACACTGTTCTTCCATCACGATTTTTTCTTTTAGCTTTATTATCTCTGATGTTAAGTCGGTCATTGATATTGTTGTCCACTTAAACTTTTAAACAAAATATTCAGAGACATCAGTTATACGATTAAGGTTCAATTAAGCACACAATATCAGATAGATATCATATTCTAATCTTAATTCAAGCTTAATTAGATTTTTACCATGTCACCCCAACATGACTTAAACCTTAGAATCAGTAGATAAAAACATTTTAAAATTTTGATTTTGCAATCTTAGCAGCAATGTTCCACAACAAGCATACCCCCATTATCAAGCAATATGTAACGATTCCGACTAAACCAGGTATACCCTAGCCGGTAGACAATAGTTACGTTATATGTAATGTCGGGTACATGAATTACCATAGTAATTATACGAGAATACATGGTTCACTGTATTGATTGTAAGTGAATATATAATTCATCGTATTGATTATGCGATTAATCGATCGATAGTTATTGAAACCCGAACGAATCGAGGGTTCAATTATAGACGATATCTATAATATTTAGTGATTTTACGAAGCATTAATGCTTCGGGATGAGTAAAGTACGGCATAGAAAAAGAATTTCGATTTAATGGTACGTCGGTACATTAAATGAAACCTTCAATACCAAACCAACTAAGAGACGATCGATCAAGCCGAAAAAGATGCGCAATTATTAATAATATGATGTTTTAAGTTAATAAATTTCATGGTTTAAGTTTTTAAAGTTTTTAAATCGGTTTTATATAAATTTCATTTTAGGCCGAAAAACGACCGTTTTAGCCTCGTTTTAAGCTAAATTAAGCATTTAACCGAAAAACGAACTGAACCAGATTATCCAAAACATTATCCAGATTTCGGAAATCCAAACATGTGGCTAAGATTGGAGAAGTGGATCCCACCCCACCCCCTTAACTTCTTGTTATTTTTTTTTTTACACAAAAAAATCAACAATCTTCCTTTCCTCTCAAGATCATGAACTAAAAACCGAGAATTGTACCAAGAACAATGAGGTAAAGATCGAGTTATCTACGTTTTCACCTTCCTTTCTTGAGTTTATTTGCAAGAAAATGAGGTTTCAAAGATGAAAACCGATTCTTGCATGATCAAGTGATGTATACGGGTTATACAAGGGATCTTGGTCCAAGAAAGGAGTTAAACGAACCAAAAACGAATTTTTACGGTTTAAACTTTAGTTTTGAAACAATAACCGAAACTATAGTGTAAGAGGCTTGATCGTGAGTGTAACTTGCTTGGTATTACGGTATGTTGGTTGTAGGATCTGTATTTAGTGGTAGATAAGGCGGAAAGACGAGTTTGTAGCTTGTAGTGGCGGAAAACAAAAGGTATATTCGGTTTATGTTCGGTTATGGATTTTTGGACAGATTGTGAACGGTTTAGAGTTAGGTCATGAAATTTTACAGAGGTGTTAAATACATGAAAATATGAGTTCTGTGAATCTTTGGTAATTTTTGGACAAGGATGAATATTTGGTGAATTTAATGCTCGGTTTTGGCCAAAAATGGTGAAAAATAGTTAAATATCATGAAAAATTCTGGAAAATTCCAGATAAGCTTTTTATAACATGTAAAAGTCACACACAAAATTTTAGGTCAGTTGGAGAAGTCTAATTAGGATTTCCGGTTAAACAAGTTCTAGGGTTTTCTAGCTCGGTTTTAGTGAAAATGGCATGTAAAGAGAGATTTTGGTTCTGGAAAAATTACAGGGGACTATGTGGATGGCAGGGGTCATCCAGGTCAAATTTGAGATTTTTCTAAGGTCTTTTGGTATTTACGACATATTTAGTGTTTAAATGGTGTTTAAAAATAGATAAATAAATTTTAAATACAGAAATTAATTTTGGAAATATTTTTATAAAATTCCCCACTGTCAAAAAGTGATTTGTGCAAAATTTCAAGATCCGAGACTAAACGGATAATTATTTGTACTGAAAAGAAAATAAAAACAAACTTTTAAGTCTTAAAATGCTTAAACCGGTAAAGTTCGCCTAAACGAGCTGACCGGTGTATAAAAACCCTAAAAATGAACTATTTTCATATAACTGAGTTAAATGTAGATCATCCGAAAATAATTCGGATGATTTGAGTAATTTTAACCGATTTAACAGTTTCCGGTACGCTAAAGACGGAAACGGGTCCCGCGGCCAATCGGGGCGTCTAAACCGAGCTCTAATTTCACAACTTTACTTAAATTATCAGTCAACCACTATCTTCGGGTCGTGTGTGACCAAACTCATTTTTGAAACGTAAAATCGGATATCTGTGCTAGGCACGCAAAACGGGAAAAACAAACTAATAGTAATTTGACTATTGAACACTAAACGATATCACAATCTGAGTCCGGAGAAGTGTTTCTGGGTTAACATTGCCCCCGGAACGGGTACAGTACTGGGTTAACAGTGTCCCCAGATGTACCGGTTAACACGGTTAAAGCTATATTAATAGTGATTGTATAGTAACGATCGTAGGGATCATATTACAGATTGGACGTGTTAACTGATAATGACTGTTGTTACCTGCTTGCATGTGCTAAGGTGAGTTTCACGAGCCCCTTTTTCTGAATTGTTTTTAAATATTTTCTCGGGGCGGAAGCATGTTACTATTGAAATGTTTAAGTACATACTGAACGCATGGAGTTGCGTGTATTTATAAATATTTGATTGTACGGGAATCGTACGGAATGGGTATAGTACTGGGTTAACAGTGTCCCCAGATGTCCCTAGAAGTGTTTCTGGGTTAACATTGCCCCCGGAACGGGTATAGTACTGGGTTAACAGTGTCCCCAGATGTCCCTAGAAGTGTTTCTGGGTTAACATTGCTCCCGGAATGGGTACTGTAATGGGTTAACAGTGTCCCCAGATGTCCCTAGAAGTGTTTCTGGGTTAACATTGCCCCCGGAACGGGTACAGTACTGGGTTAACAGAGGTTTCACTTGTGGGCTCAGCATAATTAGATCGATAATATTATATTTTGATATGATTTATCATGGTTTACTCGAATTGTGAAACTCACCAACTATTCTTAGTTGACCCGTTTTCTCACATGCTTTTCAGGTACAATTAAGATGAAGTGATTGCTTACGTGCTAAGTGCTTGATGTGTGTAAGATTTGCGTGTGGGATGTTATGATACATTATATTACATAGAATTATGTATCGTATTGTATGATGTGTGTATCACCTAGACGGTAATGAATTATGAAATAATGTAAATTGAAGTATATTAATGTATTCAGTTTACTTTATAAACAATGTGGTTGATATCATAGGTGTCTGTTGCATCCCGTTTACGTTTCCGCTGCGGTTACGGGGTGTTACAGAAGTTGGTATCAGAGCCATTGGTTATAAAGATTTAGGATGTCTTTAAAAGATACCTAAAATATAACCAGTTACTCAAGTATTATAGGATCTGAATATCAACTAATAATTTATAGTGACGAGATCTGGGTGAACTTGGATGGACAAGTGAGTTATTATGGTCCGGAACATAATAACAGACTTGTACGCACGAGGGAATTCAAGGGAAGTCACGGGGAACATTAATAGGTAAAATCGGCAACATATGTGTAAAGTATATAATATTATTTATACGTGCTAATGTGTGTATATATATATGTACATATCTTGTGGGTACATGTATTGAGAAATAGGACCCGGACAAGGAACCGGGGGATGAAATAATAAAAGTACCGAGGATGCTGAAAATTTCTAGAGCATCGGTTGATGATAAGTCTGACTTATCAGGCCATAGTTATGATAGTACCAAGTTAGATCTCCCGTTTGACATTAACCAGGAATATCTAGTAACCGTTACTCCCAACCAAAATTAATAAATCCCTTACCCTACCAACACCGGTACCGTATATCCTAATAACCCCATATGTTCACCCGAACCGCCGACTCTCACGTACGGACGGACCTGTACGTGAACCCATTCCTATTCCATTAAGGTAAAAAAAATAAAAAAAAGTAAAAAATAATAATAAATAAATAAAATAAAATAAAATAATAATAATAATAATAAATTTGATAATAAATGAGCAGATAAAAATAATATATAGAAATATATATGTGTATTTCACACTCTCAAACATATGAGACATACCACCTCCAGATCGAGAATTACCGACTTTAGCGAACCTAGAACGCCGAAGGACAATGACTGAGCAAGTGATAGAGTTTCCCATAATAGTAATTGATAATATTTGAGGGCAACATGGGTTGCGCTATTACCTTGAACCTTGCAACTCCCTATGTTATCCTTACATCCGTTAGATGCCTATACCCATGTATACTCGAATAGAATGATTACCCATACACAAAGAGGTGTTGGGATCGCTATAGCATAGTTGGTTGTTCGTTCGTAGGTGGTATACCGTGTATGCCGGGTATACAAATAGACACGGATATTATAACTCCGTGGTACATAATCGTTTGGTGCTCACGGTGAGCATGTATTGGTTATGCTGACATGCAGAAGGATATTGAAATCAAGCATATTGAACATTAATCTTTGTTGAGAAAGATCTATATGTCAGTCGGTGACAAGGGTTATGAAACATATTTAAACGTTATCCGACGTCAGGTTAAGTCCATATGTTATTATATTTGTGGGACATATATACTAGATACTGGTATGTGTAATATGTATGATAATATTTGGTGTGTATGTGTACCTGTTGTTATGATTGAGCTGGTAACGAGTTATACGGTGAGATTAATATTGATTACTGCGTACGGGATGGGTACGGAAGAATGACATAAAGGGAGTAACTCCAATGATGGAGATTGATATGATTCAGTTGATTGCTCAAAGATAGCAGATGATGATACCGAATGTCGTATCACAGATCACTGCTAGTGTTGATGCAAATGTGATCGCAGAATTATAGATCGAGCAATCACATGAATATGAATAATTCAATTCTTGGTGGTATTACTAAGAGTGATAATGTCCCACCGAATACTATTATGACTACAAGTATTAATTATAAACTAAACATGAATAGTAGTCGTAATGAATTAGATCCGGTATGAAGGATATGTTTATTGGTTGTTGTTAAGGAAATTATTAATAGTTTACTGATGGTAAAGGGAGGAATCGATTAGCGAGTGGATAGAAAAGATCGAAATGGTTAAGGATATTGGTAAGAGCCTAGAACATTGTGTAGTGAAATACGCTACAGATATGTCGGTAGATTATGTTGTATCGTGATGGAACACGATGGTACAAAATTATAGTTAGAAAATTATTACTCAGACGATATGGTCAGAATTTAAAATTCTTGTGCTAGAGCACTCTATTTCGAGTAATTAAGTTCAGAGATTGGAAACTGAGCTATGGAAGATAGAAATGTTGTGTGCTGATCACTTAGAACACGCTAATCGTTTGAAGGAATTGTCATGTCTGGTAACATCGCTAATTACTCCTGAAACTAAGCGAAGTGAGCGCTATATTGGGGACTAACTCCATCGATAAGGAGTATAGTCAATCCTGTAAAATACACAACCTTTGAAAGAGTTGTGTCACAAACCAGCATTGATATATTTGACTCTATGGGAAGCGGACTGGAAGGACGTTAGGTGAGACGTCGAGTGTTAAAGAAGAGGAATGATAACGGTGTAGTACAAGATAGGCTTTTGAATAAGTAAGTGTGTCCTACAACCCAGAATTATACTAAGACTAGTTCTGGTGTGAAACATGAACCGCATGAAGGGTCCTTCCCTAAATGTGGAAAATATGGTTATCGGCAGGAAGAAAAATGTCGAGTGATAGTAGGCCACAGGTGTGGTAAAGATGGACGTAATGCCCTAATTGTAGAACCAATTGAAGCCATGTGAACCGGCAACCCCAACCCATTCGTGTACAACCACTCCGAACCCAACAACTTCAACAACAATCCATCCAAAGAAATCAAATTATGCCAAACAATTGTACTTGCTATGAATGTGGCAGTACAGAACGTTTCAAGAGAAATTGCCCCAAAGTTGAACCAAGGTGTCGTTGGAAGACGAACCTCATGACAAGCATCAACCTCTGATCAAGCAAGGATCCGTGCTTCTGTGAGTAATTCGAATAAAGCACGTCAGGATCCAAAGGCGGTATTAAGTATGTTGTAGTTTTAAATCAATAGGCTTCAGTGATATTTTTACGGTCGCCGATAGAAGTTAGTTCCTGTTAACCTCCTACCATTTGGAAAGATACCGATTAGTGAAACCATAGAACCTTATACCGTAGAAGTCGCTAACGGTAAAACCATGATAGTTAATCAGATAGTTCGGAATTGCCCTTTTATTCTGAACGATCAATCCTTCCTGATTGACTTATTACCGGTAGAATTAGGTAGTTTTGACGTGATAGTGGGAATGGATTGGTTAGCACGTAACAAAGTGGAAATAAACCGTGAAAAGAAAATCGTCAAGATCCGGGTGTCGGATGACGAAGAGGTGTTAGTGCAAGGAGAGAAGTCGGGCACAATGATACCATTTATATCCCACCTCAAGGTGTTAGAATATTTACGCCAGGGATGCGTGGCGTATCTAGCGAGCTTGACGGCCACATATTCTGAGGAGAAACGGGTGGATGATATCCCGGTGGTACGCGAATTTCCACAAGTTTTCCCAGAAGAACTTCCTGGATTACCGCCAACCCGGCGGGTCGAATTCAGAATCGATTTAATGCCTCAAGCTGGCCCTGTTGCTAAAGCACCCTACTGACTTGCACCGTCCGAGATGCAAGAATTATCCAATCAGTTGCAAGAATTGTTGGATAAAGGATTTATACGTCCTAGTCATTCCCCGTGGGGTGCACCAGTGTTATTTGGGGAAATGAAGGACGGAAGTGTTAGGATATGTATTGACTAGGGAGAATTGAATAAAGTGACGAACAAGAATGGGTATTCACTTCTTCGACGTAAATGATCTATTTAACCAACTGCAAGGGGCGATTGATTTTTAGAAAATTGATCTTAGATATAGTTATCACCAAATGAAAAATCCAAGAGGAGGACGTTGCAACAACAGCGTTTCGGACTCGTTACGGCCATTATGAATTCTTATTTATGCCGTTCGGGCTAACAAATGCGCCAGCAGTGTTCATGGACCTCATGAATCGAGTCTGTAAACCCTACCCCGACAAATTCGTCATCGTGTTTATTGACGATATTTTGATCTACTCGAAACATAAAGAAGAGCACGAACGACGTTTAAGGAAAATGGTGGAAGTGTTAAAGCAAGAGGAGTTGTACGCGAAGTTTTCGAAATGTGATTTTGAATACAGAAAGCATAATCCCTTGGTCATGTTGTAAAGCAACAAGGGCTTCACATAGATCAAAATAAGATAGAAACCATTAAAATTGGCAGTCACCCAAGGCACCAAAGGAAATGCGCCAATTTTTAGGATTAGCCGGAGACTATCAGCGGTTTATTGAAGAATTTTTAGCATTACTCAACTCATAATCCTTTGTACGACGCAAATGTACAAATTTTATAGATGATGAGAGACCGCAGTCCCATATTCAACGAAGAGGGGTCGAGTTGGTAAGCGATGATGACTGTGACATCCGTTATCACCCCGGCAAGGCTAACGTCGTAGCCGATGCCTTGAGTAGGAAAGATCGGGTTAAGCCATTGCGAGTGCGAGCGCTGGGGTGATAGTCCAGTCGAACCTTTCGGACCTGATTCGAGTCGCTCAACGTGAGGCGTTGAAAGAGGAACAAATGGAAAAGGAGGGACTTTACGGCAATGAGAAGAATTTCGAACAGCGCGTGGACGAAATTCTCTACTTCAAAAATCGGGTTTGGATCCCGACCCTCCATGACCTTCGTGAATTAATCATGGACGAAGCGCATAGATCGAAATATTCCATACATCCGGGATCGGGTTAGACTATTGATGATACGAATATCTGAAAGGATTTTATTAATGACCGAGTTATGAAAAAGGATATAGCAACGTATGTCGGTAAATGCACGACATGTGCGAGAGTTAAGGCGGAGCACCAGAAACCCTCGGGGATGTTACAACAACAGGAAATTCCTGAATGGAAGTGGGAGCAAATCACGATGGATTTTGTGACACATCTCCCTAAGACGTCCCAAGGACATGATGCAATTTGGGTAATCGCGGATCGATTAACCAATCCTCGCATTTCATCCCAATCCATGACGATTACCACAATGAATTCTCGCCCAAATTCATGATGGTGAAATGGTATCTCGTCATGGAGTACAATTTTCAATTATCTCAGATCGAAATAGTCATCCTACTTCCATTATTAGAAGGCGGGGAAGGAAGCATCGAGAGCTTGAAGCTTTCTATGGGTGAAGTAATTATCACCAATTTGTTAAATTGAAAATGGGCGTCAATCAAACCATAAGATTTGAATTGATTCGAGAAACAACCAATCGGATTTATAATATTTAAGGTAAGTTGAAAGCAGCGCGAGATTGGCAAAGGATTTATGCCAACACTCAAAGGAAACCATAGTCACTGGAAAGAGGTGACAAGGCATTTTTAAGGCATCACCTTCGAGAGGTGATATAAGGTTTGGCAAAACCGAAAATAGCTCCTTAATATATTGGACCTCATGAGACTATCTCCATGATTGGTCATTTAGTTTATCGATTAAAGTACTCCAGGGGCTAAGTACTATACATGATGTTTTGCCATGTATACGGATTGAAAAGTACCTAAGCGACGAGGCAACGAAAGTACCAGTAATGGAGGTACTCATAGAAGACATGCTTGATATCATAAATAATCCCGTAGAGATAGTAGACGGGAAAACTAAACAGTTTGGACATACCAAGCTTTATTGATTAAGATTAAGTGGAATTCACAGCAAGGACCAGATTATATCTGGTAACGCGAGGGGGAATTCTGAAGGAAGAACCCCCACCTTTCTCTCGGAAGGGGATAGTGGGCGTGTAAAATTTCGAGGACGAAATTTCTTAACGGGGGGAGAATGTAACGATTCCGACTAAACCAGGTATACCCTAGCCGGTAGACAATAGTTACGTTATATGTAATGTCGGGTACATGAATTACCATAGTAATTATACGAGAATACATGGTTCACTGTATTGATTGTACGTGAATATATAATTCATCGTATTGATTATGCGATTAATCGATCGATAGTTATTGAAACCCGAACGAATCGAGGGTTCAATTATAGACGATATCTATAATATTTAGTGATTTTACGAAGCATTAATGCTTCGGGATGAGTAAAGTACGGCACATAAAAAGAATTTCGATTTAATGGTACGTCGGTACATTAAATGAAACCTTCAATACCAAACCAACCAAGAGACGATCGATCAAGCCGAAAAAGATGCGCAATTATTAATAATATGATGTTTTAAGTTAATAAATGTCATGGTTTAAGTTTTTAAAGTTTTTAAATCGGTTTTATATAAATTTCATTTTTAGGCCGAAAAACGACCGTTTTAGCCTCGTTTTAAGCTAAATTAAGCATTTAAACGAAAAACGAACTGAACCAAATTATCCACAACATTATCCAGATTTCAGAAATCCAAACATGTGGCTAAGATTGGTGAAGTGGGTCCCACCCCACCCCCCTAACTACACCGATTGGACAAGGGGTATTCCCCCTTGTCTTATTTTTTTTTTTTACACAAACAAAACAACAATCTTCCTTTCCTCTCAAGATCATGAACTAAAAACCGAGAATTGTAGCAAGAATAATGAGGTAAAGATCGAGTTATCTACGTTTTCACCTTCCTTTCTTGAGTTTATTTGCAAGAAAATGAGGTTTCAAAGATGAAAACCGATTCTTGCATGATCAAGTGATGTATACGGGTTATACAAGGGATCTTGGTCCAAGAAAGGAGTTAAACGAACCAAAAACGAATTTTTACGGTTTAAACTTTAGTTTTGAAACAATAACCGAAACTATAGTGTAAGAGGCTTGATCGTGAGTGTAACTTGCTTGGTATTGTGGTATGTTGGTTGTAGGATCTGTATTTAGTGGTAGATAAGGCGGAAAGACGAGTTTGTAGCTTTTAGTGGCGGAAAACAAAAGGTATATTCGGTTTATGTTCGGTTATGGATTTTTGGACAGATTGTGAACGGTTTAGAGTTAGGTCATGAAATTTTACAGAGGTGTTAAATACATGAAAATATGAGTTCTGTAAATCTTTGGTAATTTTTGGATAAAGGATGAATATTTGGTGAATTTAATGCTCGGTTTTGGTCAAAAATGGTGAAAAATAGTTAACTATCATGAAAAATTCTGGAAAATTCCAGAAAAGCTTTTTATAACATGTAAAAGTTACACACAAAATTTAGGTCAGTTGGAGAAGTCTAAGTAGGCTTTCCGGTTAAACGAGTTCTAGGGTTTTCTAGCTCGGTTTTAGTGAAATGGCATGTAAAGAAAGATTTTGGTTCTGAAAAAATTACAGGGGACTATGTGGATGGCAGGGGTCATCCAGGAAAAATTTGGGATTTTTCTAAGGTCGTTTGGTATTTACGACATATTTAGTGTTTAAATGGTGTTTAAAAATAGATAAATAAATTTTAAATACAGAAATTAATTCTGGAAATCCCCACTGTCAAAAAGTGATTTGTAGAAAATTTCAAGATCCGAGACTAAACGGATAATTATTTGTGCTGAAAAGAAAATAAAAACAAACTTTTAAGGCTTAAAACGCTTAAACCGGTAAAGTTCGCCTAAACGAGCTGACCGGTGTATAAAAACCCTAAAAATGAACTATTTTCATATAACTGAGTAAAATTTAGATCATCCGAAAATAATTCGGATGATTTGAGTAATTTTAACCGATTTAACAGATCCGGTACGCTAAAGACGGAAACGAGTCCCGCGGCCAATCGGGGCGGCTAAACCGAGCTCTAATTTCACAACTTTACTTAAATTATCAGTCAACCACTATCTTCGGGTCGTGTGTGACCAAACTCATTTTTGAAACGTAAAATCGGATATCTGTGCTATGCACGCAAAACGGGGAAAACAAACTAATAGTAATTTGACTATTGAACTCTAAACGATATCACAATCTGAGTCCGGAGAAGTGTTTCTGGGTTAACATTGCCCCCGGAACGGGTACAGTACTGGGTTAACAGTGTCCCCAGATGTACCGGTTAACACGGTTAAAGCTATATTAATAGTGATTGCATAGTAACGATCGTAGGAATCATATTACAGATTGGACGTGTTAACTGATAATGACTGTTGTTACCTGCTTGCATGTGCTAAGATGAGTTTCACGAGCCCCTTTTTCTGAATTGTTTTTAAATATTTTCTCGGGGCGGAAGAATGTTACTATTGAAATGTTTAAGTACATACTGAACGCATGGATTTGCGTGTATTTATAAATATTTGATTGTACGGGAATCGTACGGAATGGGTATAGTACTGGGTTAACAGTGTCCCCAGATGTCCCTAGAAGTGTTTCTGGGTTAACATTGCCCCCGGAACGGGTATAGTACTGGGTTAACAGTGTCCCCAGATGTCCCTAGAAGTGTTTCTGGGTTAACATTGCTCCCGGAATGGGTACTGTAATGGGTTAACAGTGTCCCCAGATGTCCCTAGAAGTGTTTCTGGGTTAACATTGCCCCCGGAACGGGTACAGTACTGGGTTAACAGAGGTTTCACTTGTGGGCTCAGCATAATTACATCGATAATATTATATTTTGATAATGATTTATCATGGTTTACTCGAATTGTGAAACTCACCAACTATTCGTAGTTGACCCGTTTTCTCACATGCTTTTCAGGTACAATTAAGATGAAGTGATTGCTTACGTGCTAAGTGCTTGATGTGTGTAAGATTTGCGTGTGGGATGTTATGATACATTATATTACATAGAATTATGTATCGTATTGTATGATGTGTGTATCACCTTGACGGTAATGAATTATGAAATAATGTAAATTGAAGTATATTAATGTATTCAGTTTTCTTTATTAATAATGTGGTTGATATCAGAGGTGTCTGTTGCATCCCGTTTACGTTTCCGCTGCGGTTACGGGGTGTTACACAATACCCTAAGCTTCCTTTTCCATGGATGAGTATGCATAATTTCATCTGTCGGCTTGCAAACATTGTGTCCATTGTAGTACGTTTCTTAATGGTAATAAGACGCGAGCAATGGGAAAGTGTATGACTAACAGTGTGTTTGATCAAGTCAGTAGTTTAGGTTGTACAAAGTACAAAGTGATCAAGTTTAATGACTTTTCTGGGTTCGCTCTATGAGCACATTTTTAAATATTCACCGAAATGAATACCCAGATGATAAACCGCACAAAGACCCGATGGTTCCAGAAACTTAAAGCATCCCACCAATACAAGATTTAAGGTTATAAAACTATGCACCGTTGAAGTGTAGATTGTATACTATGTGACATCCGTTGCAAAACCGAGTACACCTTAGTACTTACAAACTCGAATAAGCGTTTAACCGCTTATTGCGTAACGAACAAACGAATAACCAAACGGGTCTGGTTATGGTCCGGATATCCCAGGGTGCTATCTATAAGCGATATATGTGACATTCGTGACAAAACGAGGTATACTATATTCATTACGTATATATACTGAGGGGTCATATACGAGTTATAAGTAAACGATAAATCGGTTAATTCGTAGTGCTTAAACGAGTAACCGACCGATACTAATTATGACCCGTATATATACTGAGGGGTCATATACGAGTTATATATATATTATAGAGGCTAACATATTGATATTTAGGCCCCAGTATGTTTAAAACTCTTTAAACGAAAAAGGTTTCGTTTATCGATACGCTATAAGCTTAAACGCAATCGTTAATATCAAAACAAGCATTGTAACATCCGTTAAGCCGAAAAAGATTTATAAAACACTTATATGACATGTTCTAAGCAATCCGTGAAAATATTTTGGAATTTTACAACGAGTCAGTACGTTTTTCTTATTTTACAAAAAGAAACTAAAAAACACTCGTTTTTGCGTTGGTTTTCGCACTCGAACTAGTTTTCTTGCTAAAAACCTAATCCGAACTAAATTTTGGACCGACTTTTACGCGTAGCACGAAAACCGAGGCACCATTGGGCCAAAAAGAGGCCCAATGGGCCCTTATTAGTTGCGACCGCAAGTTGGGGGGGGGGGTGGACCCCTTTGTATAGCTTGTTAAATAAGCTAGGCCTTAAAAATATAAGTTATTCCAAATATATCCTAGAAACTTCTCAGCTGTGTTCTTCAAGTTTCAGCCAAAGTTTTGAGGTAAACACTCTAATTTTCATTGATTCCATACTTAATTAACATAGTTTAAACATGAAAAATTAGTTCTTGATTAGTTTTAAACATGTTTCACCATCCAAAAACCATAAAAATCAAGTAAAACCATGTTTTGATGTTAAACATGTTTACAAACCAGGAAAATATACTTTTTTGGTTAAAAACACGGATTAGAACATGAATACAACGTTTTTACGGTTTGAAAGTTCGGTTTGAACCCAAAACCGAAACCCTAATTATCAAGGCTATCACATGGATGCTTAATGCTTGGTTTGATGTTATATGATATGTAGATACACTGAGTTTGCAACCCGAGACCCGGAAAGTCATTTAAGCTAGCAAAACTCATCGAAAACCGACAAAGTAAACCCATAACACTCGTTTAAGGGCTGTTTAGTATTAGGTTGTGACGTGCTTGTTTTTAGCTTGTGAAAATTTTTAGGGACATTAGGGATCATATAAAGGAGTCCCTGTTCAAATTTGGTAATTTTTTGACCATTCGAGAATATTTGGCGAATTTATTACCGAATTGGGACGTTTATTTGGGAAAAATAGCTACAAAACTTCAAAAATTATGAAATTTTTCTGGGAACTCAAATTTAATGTATTTTGATAACATATGAATTTTGAGATTATTTGGAGAAGTCTAAGGGTGTTTTGTACATATGCGTTCATGCGAAATTTTATAGCCGAATTTGGGCCGAAAAGAATATTGAAAAGGATTTTTACATTCTGGAATTGATACAGGTTGTTTTGGGACATGATTTGAGTATTCAGGAAATTTTGTGGAATTTTTGGGAATTGTTTGGGATAAACAAACGATTTTCAGGCGAAATATAGCAGATAAAATGAATTTTTATAAATTATTAAATCCGTAAATAATTCCAGAAATATTTTTATAAAAATTTAAATATTTTAATTGATAAGTGGCTAAATTTTCATAATTTAATGATTAACGGTTAATTCATTATGCTACTTTAAAGATTAAACAAATTCAGTTTTTATAAAAACCGGCAAGTTCGCGACTAACGAACCTGCGGGAATATCAAAACACCAAGAGTGATCAAAAAAATTATATTTTTGGACTAATTAAGTAAAAACGAACTTTTATATGAAAAACCTGGACAATCCGGATAGATTGTGCGCGTTTCTTCTTAAATCAAACTTAATAAACGGAAACGGACCCCAAGGCTAATCCGGTACCCCAGTATGTGATCCTTCTTTATAACTTAATCATTTTATTAACCAATACATTTACCCAAGCTTATTTTCCCATAACTGTTTTCTGAACGCGTAAACGAATAACTTGGCCCAGCTAGGAAAACGGGAATCTGAGCCAAGTTCAGTTTTAAGTATTAGACATTAAACAACATCACAGCCTAAGCCTATTACCACTTTTTGGGCGTACCAGCTATACCCAGATTAGTTATACAGCCCAGTTTAATACTGAGATTATAATAATATTAAAATATTAATATTATTATAATATGGACTATAGGGACTAAGTGATAGCAAAGGAAACGAACCCCGTGCTGATCTCGCACTGAGTGCCTACAAAACAGTGAGTTTCATGACCCCACTCATTAAACTATTTTACGAACTTTTGGGGTGGAAAGCATGTTTATACACGTTATTTATCTAAACACGGATCAGGATATAAAATATCTGAACATTTATATATGAAAAGTCCCTACAAACATAATGATTGACTACTTGCTGATGAAAGATGATTATTATCGTTGATTGATATATTGAGTAGAGATAATACGAATTGCAAAACATAATGAAATTACACGTGACAGAATGTTTATACAAACACGTTATGTAATGCTAAACATAACTAATTTGGGAGACAACGTGGTCTGTAATGGCCATGGGGATAACGTGGTCTGTGATGATTATGGGGCTGTTGTGGGCAGAAGGGGGGCCACAATAGTAACAAACTAAAGTTGAGTATTGCCTAAGAGCCAAGTTCTGCTGCAACTTACTAAACTAAAGTTGAGTATGGCCTAAGAGCCAAGTTCTGCTGCAACTTATAAACTAAAGTTGAGTATGGCATATGAGCCAAGTTCTGCTGCAACTTATAAACTAAAGTTGAGTATGGCCTGTGAGCCAAGTTCTGCTGCAACTTATTAAACGAACTAACTTGATTATGACATGAATGTTAAGAAAATAATGTGATTATGCGTATTGTGGGCGGATGGGGAGCCACAGTATTTGGTGATACGTGATAAATACTATATGTGTATATGTGTCTATATACAAGCTATGTGATTAGCCGTAGGAAATACTATGTGTAGAATATACTAATTATTTGCGTGTACACTATATAATGTTTGAGTTTACATGGAATCATTGTGGGTGGAAGGGGGACCACAGTGGTTGATGTTAACGCGGAACCGTTGTGGGTGGAAGGGGGGCCACAGTGGTTGAGTTTATGTGGAACCGTTGTGTGAGAAAGGGGGTCCACAGTGGTTGGTTAAACACGGAAATTGGAAACAGGTAGTACGAACAAACAATCACGATTTTACCGAAATTTCGAATTTATATTATAAACCTACATGTGTGCATATGCACACACAAGGATATGGCTGTACATATTTATACAACCGTAAATACATATTTTTACATACGCGCGTACATACAAACTATGACTGTATGGTGCGCAGAACCGATTTCGTTAAAACTTATGAAACTCACCAACTATTCGTAGTTGACCTGTTTTAACATGCTTTTCAGGTAATAAGATATGAGAAGTAATTTCCTGTGCGTTACGTGTCTGATTGGTGATTGATGTCGTGGGCATTTTAGTTAGAAGTAAAGTGATTGAAGAACAGGTTTAATTGTATCACCTAGTTTGTAAAAGATGCTAGAACAATGTAATATATTGTAAATTAGTTAGTAATGTTTCTTTATGAACAATGTATTTGATACCAGTTGTATCTGTTGCATTTCCGTTTTACGCTTCCGCAATTCGCTTAACGGGGTGTGACAGAAGTTGGTATCAGAGCCATTGGTTATAAAGAATTAGGTTATCCCATAGGATACCTATAATATAACCGTAGGCTCGATTATCACTGGGAAAGTTAATAATGAGTAACGATAGATACTGATGGATGCCGGGATGAACTCGAAGGGCAAGTGAGTTATTATGGTCCGGAACGTAATAACAGACTTGCTTGTACGAGGGAATTCGGGGAGAAGTCGCGGAACATATTGATAGGTAAAAATGGCAACATATGTGCATAAAGGTGATGTGAAGTATACATGACTTGTGCATACGTGCTTATCTGAGACGAGGTATACGGCTACGTGTACGTACGGTACTACGGATGACATTGAATCTTATCATAACCAATATTATATTCGGTTATAATCACTATTAATTCCTATTCTAATCAAAATTATATCTTACCAAAATTAATATTTTATTTTATTGTAATTAATATTATATCTGTTCATAACAAATAAAATATTTTATTTATGCCCTAATTAATAATATTTTTTGTGCGGATCTAAACTATCGAAAAACATTCTCTTCTGATTAGCGATTGCACCTAAAGATGTGAGTAGTTTTACAATTGATGAAGAAACGGTGTTGCCCGTGAGTGAGAATACAAGAATGCTTCAATAAGTTTAAACTAAATCTGGTGATGTGACGGAACCACAAAAGGGGCTTAATATATAAGGCCCGGGAACGAACCGTTGGAGGTGTGACTTACAGATAGTAATTTCAAGAAGACATATATATATATATATATATAATACTCCACAGTTTGAATCCAATCCTATCTTATAAAATGGTTCCTTTGACATTAATCTAAACTATTTTCCGGTCATCCTTCCAATTCTGTTGTTCAGAAACAAACACCATCCCTAGGGGAAATACCTAGTGATGAGCCCGATTTATCAAATTATAAATATGATAATTACCAAAACTGGGTTTTCAATTATAATATGAGCAATCGTTACTACCAGTACATATAATGTACTAATAATATTTCAAAAAGAAATATTAATAATAGTAATTTCCTTTACATATCACCAGTACAACTAACTCTGATGAACCTCCCTAACTAGCAAACTCTTCGAACCATCTACGAAAGACAACCTCCAACCTCTCCTATATTTTGCTATTCCAATTGGTTATTATAGGAGAGAAATCTCATGCTCATGAAATGATGATGTGCCCTGACTGGAATGGAACCTACTTACCTCCAACTAGTAAACTACTACTTTTATTAAGTCCGACATGCCTACGAAAACTGAATGACCTGGCGAAAGAATATATTTTACGATTATAGTTAACAAACATTCAGAAGTCAGGTGGAATGTACACGTGCATTCCCATTATAACGTACTGATTAAACTCGTAATGAGCAAATATCTACCTACCGAACAAAAACAGCTTCCCAATAATGGGATCATATAGGAACAATTGTCGTATAAGTTGTGAACTATTTATAATTGTTATAACGCGTGCTTTGATAGATAAGGATAGTATGGTATTGTCGTGTATAGCTTCTAATACTCCATACAAGCATATGGTGGTGCGCTATGCTAATATGGAGGACGATTTGGGCATTTTTAATACAAACATTGACCCCTATTGGGTTAAAATTTCTTGTCATGAGATGACAACTTTTAATATATAATCAAACTTTGGCATTTTCTAGGCTAATTTTACATACTATCCTTAGTATTCAGACTCGAGAACAAACCAGTGTGATATATACGTGTTAATTGAAATACCTGATTACTTGTTATTGTAATTCCTTTTGTGATCATTAGTGTATGTGAATTTTGTTAATTGTTGGATAACTGGTTATTGTTATAGAATGGCCCCGAAGAAAGTAAACATGTTGTCTGAGGAAAATATAGCCGAGATGATCGCTCGACAACTACAAACAATACTTCCGACAATAGCAGCACAATTCGCTGCTGGTATCCATACAACTATGAATACGAATCAAGTGCCGAACGCTAACGCGGCCGTAAATACTAATCCCCCAACAAATACAAATACAACCACAAATGCTCCCCCGATAAATACTGATACTATCACAACTAATACTCCCCCGTTGAAGACCAATATTACTTTCAATAATGATAATCTCCCACCGAACTTGAACAATAGTTGTAACAACCAAAATCCCCCGCAACATGGATATCAACTTAAGAACTTCATGCTATGTAAACCTATGGAATTTAGCGGTACTGAAGGACCAAATGGACTGGTAAAGTGGATCGAAAAGACCGAATCCATCATAAATATCACTAACTGTCCACCAGATTGTATTGTCAAATTTGCTACTTCTACATTTGTAGACCACGCGCTAATGTGGTGGAATACTGTTGTGCAAATTCGAAGACAAGAGGCAACCAATCGTATGTCTTGGACAGAACTTAAAAATCTTATGATAAAACTCTTTTGTCTGATAAACGAAATTCAGAAATTAGAGCAAGAACTTTGGAATCTAGAAATGAAAGGTGCAGATCACTTGGAGTATACCCATCGCTTTAACGAACTGGCTCGTCTAGTCCCATGGTTAGCTACTCCAGAATCTAAACGTACTGAACGCTACATTTGGGGTTTAGCCCCCGAAGTCAGGAGTTTGGTTAATTCAACTGGCCCTGTAACTTTCGAAAATGCCGTGTTACAAGCTGGCATTGTAACTGTAACGATTCCGACAAAACCCGGTATACCCTAACCGGTAGACAATAGTTACGTCATATTTAATGTCGGGTACATGAATTACCATAGTAACTATACGAGAATACATGATTCACTGTATTGATTGTACGTGAATATATAATTCATCGTATTGAATATGCGATTAATCGATCGATAGTTATTAAAACCCGAACGAATCGAGGGTTCAATTATAGACGATATCTATAATATTTAGTGATTTTACGAAGCATTAAGGCTTCGGGATAAGTAAAGTACGGCACAGAAAAAGAATTTCGATTTAATGGTACGTCGGTACATTAAACGAAACCTTCAATACCAAACCGAGCAAGAGATGATCGATCAAGCCGAAAAAGATGCGCCATGATTAATAATATGATGTTTTAAGTTAATAAATGTCATGGTTTAAGTTTTTAAAGTTTTTAAATCGGTTTTATATAAATTTCATTTTTAAGCCGAAAAACGACCGTTTTAGCCTCGTTTTAAGCCGAATTAAACATTTAACGAAAAACGAACTGAACCAGATTATCCAAAACATTATCCGGATATCCGAAATCCAATCATGTGGCCTAGAATGGAGAGGTGGGTCCCACCCCACCCCCCTAACTAAACCGATCGGAACTCAAGGGTTCCATACCCTTATCATTTTCTTTTTTCTAAACTCACATTCAACAATCCATCAATTCTTTCAAGATCATGATCCAAAACCGAGAGTTTTTAGCAAGAAAACAAGGTAAAGAATCGAGTTAATCGCGTTTCCATCTTCGTTTCTTGAGTTTATTTGCAAGAAAATGAGGTTTCAAAGATGAAAACCGATTCTTGCATGATCAAGTGATGTATACGGGTTATACAAGGGATCTTGGTCCAAGAAAGGAGTTAAACGAACCAAGAACGAATTTTTACGGTTTAAATCTTTGTTTTTGAATCATAACCGAAACTATAGTGTAAGAGGCTTGATCGTGAGTGTAACTTGCTTGGTATTGTGGTATGGTGGTTGTAGGTTCTGTGTTTAGTGGTAGATAAGGCGGAAAGACGAGTTTGTAGCTTGTAGTGGCGGAAAACGAAAGGTATATTCGGTTATATTCGGTGTATGTGTTTTGGGACAGATTGTTGACAGTTTAGAGTTGGGTCATGAAATTTTACAGGGATGTTCTACACATGAAAATATGAGTTCTGTGAATTTTTGGTAATTTTTGGACAAACGATGAATATTTGTGAATTTAATGCTCGGTTTTGGCCAAAAATGGTGAAAAATAGTTAAATATCATGAAAAATTCTGGAAAATTGCAGAAAAGCTTTTTATATAATGTATAAGTCACACACAAAATTTGAAGTCCGTTGGAGAAGTCTAAGTAGACTTTTCGGTTAAACGAGTTCTAGGGTTTTTTAGCTCGGTTTTAGTGAAAATGGCATGTAAAGAAGATTTTGGTTCTGGAAAAATTACAGGGGACTATGTGGATGGCAGGGGACATCCAGGAAAAATTTGGGATTTTTCTAAGATCGTTTGGTATTTACGACATATTTAGTGTTTAAATGGTGTTTAAAAATAGATAAAAAAATTTTAAATATAGAAATTAATTCTGAAAATATTTTTATAAAATTCCCCACTGTCAAAAAGTGATTTGTGCAAAATTTCAAGATCCGAGAGTAAACGGATAATTATTTGTGCTAAAAAGGAAATAAAAACAAACTTTTAAAGCTTAAAACGCGGTAAACCAGTAAAGTTCGCCTAAGCGAGCTGACTGGTGTATAAAAACCCTAAAAATGAACTATTTTCATATAATTGAGTTAAACAAGTAAAAATAAATCATCCGAAAATAATTCGGATGATTTGAGTAATTTTTGTCCGATTTAACAATTTCCGGTACGCTAAAGACGGAAACGGGTCCCGCGGCCTATCGGGGCGTCTAAACCGAGCTTTAATTTCACAACTTTAATTAAATTATCAGTCAACCACCACTTTCGGGTCGTGTGTGACCAAACTCATTTTTGAAACGTAAAAATGGATAACCGTGCTAGGCACGCAAAACGAGAAAAACGACTAATAGTAATTGTGACCGTGGAACTCTAAACGACATCACAATCTGAGTCCGGAGAAGTGTTCTGGGTTAACATTGCCCCCGGAATGGGTACAGTACTGGATTAACAGTGTCCCCAGATGTACCGGTTGATACGGTTAAAGTTATATTAATAATGAGTGTATAGTAACGATCGTAGGAATCATATTACAGATTGGACGTGTTAACTGATAATGATTGTTGTTACCTGCTTGCATGTGCTAAGGTGAGTTTCACGAGCCCCTTTTTCTGAACTGTTTTTACATATTTTCTCGGGGCGGAAGCATGTTACTACTGAAATGTTTAAATACATACTGAACGCATGGATTTGCGTGGATTTATATATTTTATTGTACGGGAATCGTACAGAAATGTACTAAGATGGTAATTGTCTGAGTTGCTAACATTCTAAGGCCCCGGAACACGAGTGATTAACTGAAAGCCGGTAGAGTGTGGATAGTACTATTGGTCTGACAAACCTAACTGGTCCGGCAAGGATTTGTTGATGTTTCTCAGCCAGTTGCACATGTCTATTTTGTTGTTGATATATATTTTGCTATGTAATGTTAGACATAGCGGTTTGGGGCAGTTCCGTGGGCGGGGGATATGCCACGGGTCCGTGGGCGGGGGATATGTCACGGGGGTTGTGTGTGATAGTCAGAGGTTTCACTTGTGGGCTCAGCATAATTACATCGTGTTTCTGGGTTAACATTGTCCCCGGAATGAGTACGGTACTGGGTTAACAGTGTCCCCAGATAATATTATATTTTGATATGGATTTATCATGGTTTACTCAAATTGTGAAACTCACCAACTATTCGTAGTTGACCCGTTTTCTCACATGCTTTTCAGGTACAACTAAGATGAAGTAATTGCTTACGTGCTAAGTGCTTGATGTGTGTAAGATTTGCGTGCGGGATGTTAGGATACATTATAATAAATAGAATTTTGTATCGTATTGTATGATGTGTGTATCACCTAGACGGTAATGAAATACGAGATAATGTAATTTTGAAGTATATTAATGCATTCAATTTTCTTTGTAAACAATGTGGTTGATATCAGAGGCGTCTGTTGCATCCCGTTTACGTTTCCGTTACGGTTACGGGGTGTTACAGTAACTTCGGATTTGATTAGAAGTGGTGCGTTAAGAATGCCCGGGGAATCATCTGGTACAAAACGAACCAATTATGGAGCGGGAATACAAGAAAGACAACAGAATAAACGTGCGCGCCTTGCAATACAAAATTACACTATGATCAGTTCCGATGTGAAGCAAGATAAGTATAACGGGCCTTTGCCTAGATGTGGAAAATGTGGTTATCATCATGTTGGTGAATGTCGGACCAATGTGTGTCACAAATGTGGGAAAGTGGGACACTATGCTCGAAATTGTAGAACCGTTATGAATACTATAAATCCACCAACCCAACTCCAGGACTCACAACTACCCCAACCGCAACCAACACGACAACAACCAGTCTACCAAAGCCAAACCATAATAAACCGTAATGCCTGTTATGAGTGTGGTAGTGTGAAGCACATCAAGAAAGACTGCCCTAGATTGAACCCAATTGCGACGGGAAGACAAAGGCAAGGACCGACATCGACGTCTAACTCGACTAGGGGTCAAGTATTGTGAATAAACCGGATAGAACAAATGTAGTAACAGGTACGTTCCTAGTAATGCCTAATATACTTTAGTTTATTTATTACGGACACTGATAGACGTTTCGTTCCTACAAGTTATTACCTTGGAAAATATACCGTCTAGTAAAATAACAATTCAGTATACTATAGAAACCACCAAAAGTAAGACTATAAATACTAACCATATTACTCGAAAAACTACCATCTTAACCTAAATAACTAGCTATTCCCTATCGATGCACTCCCGGTGGAAGTGAGGAGTCATTGTGTAATAGTCAGTATGGACTAGTTAATTGAGTTCAAATGAAGGTTATATATAGAAATAGAACTGTTATACTGCCTCTTCTAGATAAAGAAGTGATCCCGTACACAGAACAAAACCTAGTACCCCATTGATAAAACACGGATGAGGAAAACTATACTATCCGTAACCGAAACTTGAACTTTAAACTTTTATAGCCTTAATAACTGAGTACTAGTATAAAGATGCAAGCGAAATCTATGAAGGAATCATAGGCTCATGTGTTGTAAAGTGTGCACTATTATAAGTTCTGGGGGAATACTAAAGATCCTCGGAGATGCTACAACATTTCGAGATACCCCATTGGAAGTGGGAAACAAACTAAAATAGAACCTTTAATATGTGTTCCTTAAACATCCCAAGAAAGCAATTCAAGCTGAATGATAGTTCCCTGACTAATCCACTCCAAATACCTTCTTCTGATTTGTAACAACTATCCAACTGAAAAACTCGCCTTAACAAAATCTTACTCTTGGTGAATTGTGTATGAAATTTTAGATCCCTAATTGGCCTAAGCACGGTCTATAATCCTCTATAAAACAATCAAATTAAATAAACTATTCATACAATAGAGGAAAGTGAGACCAGTAATTTCAATCCTCGTACATTAACAGTCATCATAATATTATACAAGTGGTAATATACTATATTATACGAGCAAGAATGTAACTCGCCATCTTATTAAAAAAAAAACTGGTGACATCCAAAATACAAAATCCGATTCGATTTCGAGAATCATAAATAAAGCTCGTAATATTAATAACAAACCGAAAGCCGCCTAAGGTTAACAAGAGGGCTATACTGAGAAATACGAGAAGTTATCAAATTTTGAAAGTTGTTAGTTGAGTTGAGGAACGGTGAGTTGATTCTAAAATATATAGCACTGTACAAAATTTCCTTGAAAGTTAACTCCATAACGTATTAAACAAAATTATTTCACTCCCGATATTACATATATCGAATCAAAACGAGTACCATACTGACAGGGCAGAATTAGTATTATTTGAAAACTTTTATACAACTAAACTCTATAAAGAGACTCGTGAAAATTCTGAGCAGGGAAAATCAAACAGTTGGGACACAATAAAATCTCATTGAATAAAATTCAGTGGAATCCACAACGGGGAATCAATCGTGTTCGGAAACAGAAAAATGAATTCCGAAACAAATGATTATAAAATTTTTCCCAAAAAGTGCATATTTAGCATATTGAATTTCGAGGACGAAATTTCTTAACTGGGGGAGAATGTGACATCCGTGGCAAAACCGAGTACACCTTAGTACTTACAAACTCGAATAAGCGTTTAACCGCTTATTGCGTAACGAACAAACGAATAACCAAACGGGTCTGGTTATGGTCCGGATATCCCAGGGTGCTATCTATAAGCGATATATGTGATATTCGTGAGAAAACGAGGTATACTATATTCATTACGTAACAAGTAAACGATAAATTGGTTAATTCGTAGTGCTTAAACGAGTAACCGACCGATACTAATTATGACCCGTATATATACTGAGGGGTCATATACGAGTTATATATATATTATAGAGGCTAACATATTGATATTTAGGCCCCAGTACGTTTAAAACTCTTTAAACGAAAAAGGTTTCGTTTATCGATACGCTATAAGCTTAAACGCAATCGTTAATATCAAAACGAGCATTGTAGCATCCGTTAAGCCGAAAAAGATTTATAAAACACTTATATGACATGTTCTAAGCAATCCGTGAAAATAATTTGGAATTTTACGACGAGTCAGTACGTTTTTCTTATTTTACAAAAAGAAGCTGAAAAACACTCGTTTTTGCGTTGGTTTTCGCACTCGAACTAGTTTTCTTGCTAAAAACCGAATCCGAACTAAATTTTGGACCGACTTTTACACGAGGTACGAAAACCGAGGCACCATTGGGCCAAAAAGAGGCCCAATGGGCCCTTATTAGTTGCGACCGCAAGTTGGGGGGGGGGTGGACCCCTTTGTATAGCTTGTTAAATAAGCTAGGCCTTAAAAACATAAGTTATTCCAAATACATCCTAGAAACCTCTCAACTGTGTTCTTCAAGTTTCAGCCAAATTTTTGAGGTAAACCCTCTAATTTTCATTGATTCCATACTTAATTAACATAGTTTAAACATGAAAAATTAGTTCTTGATTAGTTTTAAACATGTTTAACCTTCCAAAAACCATAAAAATCAAGTAAAACCATGTTTTGATGTTAAAAATGTTTACAAACCAGGAACATATACTTTTTTGGTCAAAAACGCGGATTAGAACATGAATTCGAAAGTTCGGTTTGAACCCAAAACCGAAACCCTAATTATCAAGGCTGTCACATGGATGATTTATGCTTGGTTTGATGTTATATGATATGTAGATACACTGAGTTTGCAACCCGAGACCCGGAAAGTCGTTTAAGCTAGCAAAACTCATCGAAAACCGACAAGGTAAACCCGTAACACTCGTTTAAGGGCTGTTTAGTATTAGGTTGTGACGTGCTTGTTTTTAGCTTGTGAAAATTTTTAGGGACATTAGGGATCATATAAATGAGTCCCTGTTCAAATTTGGTAATTGTTTGACCATTCGAGAATATTTGGCGAATTTATTACCGAATTGAGACGTTTATTTGGGAAAAATAGCTACAATACTTCAAAAATTATGAAATTTTTTTGGGAACTCAGATTTAATGTATTTTGATAACATATGAATTTTGATATCATTTGGAGAAGTATAAGGGTGTTTTGTACATATGCGTTCATGCGAATTTTTATAGCCGAATTTGGGCCATTAAGGATATTGAAAAGGCTTTTTACATTCTGGAATTGATACAGGTTGTTTTGGGACATGATTTGAGCATTCAGGAAATTTTATGGAATTTTTGGGAATTGTTTGGGATAAACAAACGATTTTCAGGCGAAATATAGCTGATAAAATGAATTTTTATAAATTATTAAGTCAGTAAATAATTCCAGAAATATTTTTATAAAAATATAAATATTTTAATTGATAAGTTGCTAAATTTTCATAATTTAATGATTAATGGTTAATTCATTATGCTAATTTAAAGATTAAACAAATTCAGTTTTTATAAAAACCGGCAAGTTCGCGACTAACGAACCTGCGGGAATATCAAAACACCAAGAGTGATCAAAAATTATATTTTTTGACTAATTAAGTAAAAACGAACTTTTCTGTGAAAAACCTGGAAAATCCGGATAGATTGTGCGCGTTTCTTCTTAAATCAAACTGAATAAACGGAAACGGACCCCGAGGCTAATCCGGTACCCCAGTATGTGATCCTTCTTTATAACTTAATTATTTTATTAACCAATACATTTACCCAAGCTTATTTTCCTATAACTGTTTTCTGAACGCGTAAATGAACAACTTGGTCCAGCTGGGAAAACGGGAATCTGAGCCAAGTTCAGTTTTAAGTATTAGACATTAAACAACATCACAGCCAAAGCCTATTACCACTTTTTGGGCGTACCAGCTATACCCAGATTAGTTATACAGCCCAGTTTAATACTGAGATTATAATAATATTAAAATATTAATATTATTATAATATGGACTATAGGGACTAAGTGATAGCAAAGGAAACGAATCCCGTGCTGATCTCGCACCGAGTGCCTACAAAACAGTGAGTTTCATGACCCCACTATTTAAACTATTTTACGAACTTTTGGGGTGGAAAACATGTTTATACACGTTATTTATCTAAACACGGATCAGGATATAAAATATCTGAACATTTATATATGAAAAGTCCCTACAACCATAATGATTGACTACTTGCTGATGAAAGATGATTATTATCGTTGATTGATATATTGAGTGGAGATAATACGAATTGCAAAACATAATGAAATTACACGTGACTGCATGTTTATACAAACACGTTATGTAATGTTAAACATAACTAATTTGGAAGACAACGTGGTCTGTAATGGCCATGGGGATAACGTGGTCTGTGATGATTATGGGGCTATTGTGGGCAGAAGGGGGGCCACAATAGTAACAAACTAAAGTTGAGTATGGCCTAAGAGCCAAGTTCTGCTGCAACTTACTAAACTAAAGTTGAGTATGGCCTAAGAGCCAAGTTCTGCTGCAACTTATAAACTAAAGTTGAGTATGGCCTATGAGCCAAGTTCTGCTGCAACTTACTAAACTAAAGTTTAGTATGGCCTATGAGCCAAGTTCTGCTGCAACTTATAAACTAAAGTTGAGTATGGCCTGTGAGCCAAGTTCTGCTGCAACTTATTAAACGAACTAACTTGATTATGACATGAATGTTAAGAAAATAATGTGATTATGCGTATTGTGGGCGGATGGGGAGCCACAGTATTTGGTGATACGTGATAAATACTATATGTGTATATGTGTCTATATACAAGCTATGTGATTAGCCGTAGGAAATACTATGTGTAGAATATACTAATTAGTTGCGTGTATACTATATAATGTTTGAGTTTACATGGAATCATTGTGGGTGGAAGGGGGACCACAGTGGTTGATGTTAACGCGGAACCGTTGTGGGCGGAAGGGGGGCCACAGTGGTTGAGTTTATGTGGAACCGTTGTGGGAGAAAGGGGGTCCACAGTGGTTGGTTAAGAACGGAAATTGGAAACAGGTAGTACGAACAAACAATCACGATTTTACCGAAATTTCGAATTTATATTATAAACCTACATGTGTGCATATGCACCCATAAGGATATGGCTGTACATATTTATACAACCGTAAATACATATTTTTACATACGCGCGTACATACAAACTATGACTGTATGGTGCGCAGAACCGATTTCGTTAAAACTTATGAAACTCACCAACTATTCGTAGTTGACCTGTTTTAACATGTTTTCAGGTAATCAGATATGAGAAGTAATTTCCTGTGCGTTACGTGTCTGATTGGTGATTGATGTCGTGGGCATTTGAGTTAGAAGTAAAGTGATTGAAGAACAGGTTTAATTGTATCACCTAGTTTGTAAAAGATGTTAGAACAATGTAATATATTGTAAATTAGTTAGTAATGTTTTTTATGAACAATGTATTTGATACTAGTTGTATCTGTTGCATTTCCGTTTTACGCTTCCGCAATTCGCTTAATGGGGTGTGACATACTAGATGCTTAAAACACTTTTATTAATTCTTTATTTTTGGTGATCTATCGAAACATAAGGCTTGAGTATGACAGGCTATTACACCTCTACCTTCATTACCAAGACTTTATGCTAGAATTCTAACACATCTTTCAATCTGGCTAGTTAGGTTTATATCACTTATCCTCTTACTTGTTTGTTTTAAAGCCTACCAATGCACCGAACATTAATCAATGGACTTTTATACCTAATTTTACCGGTACTTGGAACACGATGATCAATGTACTATCATCTTCCTTTTATGCATCAAAACTCCTTTTGAGGAGCATTTTCTATTGTTTTTGTATTTTTATCCTTTTTCAATGTTTCTGAATTTTAAGATTTTTAAATGTTTTTGTATTTTTCCCAAACCAGTTCCCCCTAAAACCAAAAACTATTTACAAAATTTTGATAGAATATTTACAAATAAACATGAGCTTGATGAATGGTTAAACAAGGCCGGAATCCATAACCTCGGGATCACTCTCTTTCCCACCTCCCAAATTCTTAATACCATTAAGCCCTGGCAAATACAAAAATCAGGTTTTATCTAAAGCTTTAGTAAAAATGTCGGATTTTTGTTCATCGGTGCGAGTTTTGTCTACGGTTATCAACTTCTTTTTGTAACAATCACGAATGAAGCGATACCGTATATCTATATGTTTAGCTTTAGAGTGATTTACCGGATTTTTTGTTATGGAGATTGCACCAGTGTTATCTACATATATGGAAGTAGTAAGAAATTTCAAACCGTAATCGCACATCTGCTGTTGAATCCATAGAACCTAATAACAACAACTGGATGCAGCCACGTATTCAGCTTCACAGGTAGATAGCGATACAGTCGTCTGTTTCTTACACTGCCATGTCACCAACCTGCTACCAAAAAATTGACAACCGACAGCGGTAGACTTAGTATTTAGCTTGCAACTTCCATAATTTGAATCACAATAGGCTCTTAGCTCAATAACATCTTCTCTTGGATACCAAAGACCGACCCCTGGACACCGCTTTAGATACCGAAGTATCCTCTTTACTAACTTCAAGTGAGAGGCTAAGATTGGAATGATATCGGGCGTACAAACAGGTAGGATACATGATGTCTGGCCTTGATGCAGTGAGATACATTAGAGAGCGAATCATGGAATGGTAAAGTGTCCCGTAAACCTTCTCCCCGGTGGAATCAGGACCAATTCCATGATTAAGAGGAATAGGAGTGCTGATTGGCGTTGAGTCAGCCATATTGAACTTCTGAAAGCGCATGATCCTGATCATGTAATGCATCATGTACGCGAGAACGTAATGATTAGGACGATAAACTAGTTATTCACTATACTAATGATATTGCGGAATGATATCATAAAGGATTGACAACACATTCACATGAATAGACTGATATATTGATATAACACTTTTAGTACAAAATCAGTACAATCGCACAACTGTTACAAAATGATAAACATGAAGGCCATATATACTGCAACAGTGCCAGCGTGTAAGCTTGGTCAAAGTAAAACTTATACGGCCGTATAAGCTAATACGCCACTAGACTTATATGCGCTGCACTTTACAAACTTCATAGAAATGACAATTTAGCCCTTTAAACGATAAAAGTGACACATTTAGCCCACTAGACCTAGCATTAAACATAAATGCTCTAACAACCTCCCCATTGGATATTGCTAGGTCTTCAATCCATACCAAAAACTCTTTTTCGATACATATAATTTGCTAATATACTAAACTTGGTTATATCAATTGGAAAATTTGAATCTATCATATTACCCATGGTTGTTTGACAGCACCCCAGACACCCGAATATTCATTCTATTGACCTTGGTTGAATCTATAGTAGTGATGGTGAATTAAAATTTGACAAAAACACCATCATAGATTCAGATCAACTATCTAATATATGGGCAGATGATATTATGGGAAATAACCCACCAACTCGTGGACATTAGACTTGAACAGAAATCTTGTGATCTTCCTTTCGTCATTTCTTTGCAAATCCTTGAGCAAATCATCACTTTATCGTCATCCAAATCATCATCAGTTGAATCAGCACATTCCATCTGCAATTACAAACTTAACACAATTAAGAAACACTAGCTTATGACCAATAATCACTTTTATTGCAAACTCTTCAACCATTTCAGCTTTAACAATCCGACTTTTCTCTTCGAAAGATATAAAACACATGCAAACATATATTCATACCTTGGCAGAGACAAACTAGAGAAAAGTTAATCTGAATCAAGAAACCGGTACGAAATTTTTGAAACAATTTATATGATTAACAGACTTAAGTAGAGAAATACAAGATATAAATGCATAACAACTGAGCATTAATACTGAAACAACCAGATTGTCGGCCAGCCACGAGACATGTGGAAACAGTATTCCCACCAGAACTTTCTAAAATATATTTAATTCTAGTTTACGTATAAGTCCATTTCACGTATAAGGTCACACATAAACTAAAATTGACGTATAAGGTTCAACAGCCGTATAAGATCAAACAAAACGTATATGTTCAACGTGTAATTTCAGTACGTATAAGGCTAAAATCAACGTATAAGGTTACAATACTTATATGTTGTATAAGGTCAAAACCTTATGCGTTCAACTTAGGTCAGATTCAATCTGGACAACTTAACCAACAAAAATCATGAATTTTGGACTCACCATGTTCGAAATATCATCAAGATACATTAACAACATTAAACCCTATGATTAAATATAAAAAAACAAGTCCAATTAAGTCCAATGGTCACCAGTACTGATCATCGCCAAACAACCAACACAGATCTGTCATACAAACCCCAATTTATACCTGGATAATCTCTAGTGATGTGTGAATCAACCACATGAAATCGGAAATCAATTACACAGGATTAAGCGGACAAGATATACGGAAACAAATGAAAACGACGTGTAAGTCTTTAGTAAGCGGATAAGATGAACAATGAAAAACTTTGACATATAACCTTCTATTTATATGACAAGCATATACGCTCGTATAAGTCAATTGACTTATACGTCAGTAATTTTCAAACATTTAAAAATCCGAAAAATTTCACACATACGATCTCTATCAAGACCAAACAAATGACCTTGATGAATCCTTTTGAAAATTTGTTTTTAACCAACCAATTTCACATATTTTTGAACTTAATCAAGTCCAAGTTAATGACCTCGATCAATTCAGTTAAAACTAAGAATTAATATCAATCACAATGACACATATTTTTGTGAGTAAGCAAGGAATCATATTGATCAATCCATTCTTCCATCACGGTTTTCAGTTTTATTATGTCTAATGTTAAGTCGATTATGGATATTGTTGTCCACTTAAACTTTTATAACAAAAGATTCAAAGACATTAGTGATATGATTAAGGTTCAATTAAGCACATAATATCAGAACATGATCAGTTTCTAATCTTGATTCAGGCTTATTTGGATTTTTACCATATCACCCATCTTGACTTAAACCTTAGAACCAGTAGATCAAAACATTTTTAAACTTTTTATTTGTTGGCAATCATTGCAATGGATTTCCACAACAAGGCATACCCCCGTTATCAAGCAACATCCCAAGCTTCCTTTGCCAAGGATGAGTATTCACGATTTCATCTGTCGGCTTACATACATTGTATTCCCCTGGGTCCGTTTCTTATTGGTATTAAGACGTGCGTAAGGGAGGAACAATGTATGACTAACATTTTTGATCGAGTCAGTAGTGAATTTTGTACTTTCGTACATAGCGATCAAGTTGGGTGGGATTTAAAATATTCAATTGAATACCTAGATGGAAACCGCATAAAAACCTCATGGCTCCAGAAACCTAATGCATTCCATCAATACAGGATTTAAGGCCATAAAACCATACACCATTGAAATGTTGACCGTGTACTAGACGCTTAAAACACTTTATTAATACTTTAATTTTGGTGATCTACTGAAACATAAGGCTTGAGTATGACATGCTATTACCTTTCTGCCTTCATTACCAAGAATTTTGAACCCATATTTCAACATGGCAATTTATGTTTATATCACTTATTCCATTACTTGTTTGTTCAAAAGCCTACCCATGCGCCGAACATTAAGCAACTACTTTTATTCTTCAATTTACCGGATGTGGAACAAGAAAATGAATGTACTATCATCTTCATTTTATGCTTCAAAACCCATTTTGAGGAGCAATTTTCTATTGTTTTTGAATTTTATTTCACATTTTCCAATGTTTTTGACTTTTATACGTTTACAAATGTTTTTTCATTTTTCCCAAACGTCTCACTTACTTTCCATTTTCAGGTAAATGGTTATCCCAAATATCTACAAGTAAATATCAGGACCAAACATATACGAGTATATGTCCTTTAAATTTGAGTAACTAACATAATTTTAAGTGAATGGTTTTGAGATATTTGAATGTTTTTGGTTTTTCTCTATACATACTGAAAACACAATATTTTTTATTTTTCCAAACCCATTTCTCGCCCTAAAATCAGAAACCATTTAAAGAAAATATTTACAAAGAAAATTTGACCTGGTGAACGATTACTCAAAGGTCGGAATCCATAATCTCGGTATCTCTCACTTTCCCACCGCCCATAGTGTTTATACCGTTAAGCCCTAACAAATAAAAAAATATGTTTTTATCAAAAGCTTTAGTAAAATGATCAGCCTTTTGTTCGTCGGTGTGAATTTTGTCTACAATAATTAACTTCTTCTCGTAACAATCACGGATGAGGTGATACCGTATATCAATATGTTTTGTTTCCGAGTGACTTACCATGTTTTTAGTTATGGAAATAGCAGGAGTATTATATACAAAAATAATTAGTTAGAAAATTCAAACCGTATTTGTCGTTGTATCCACAAAACCTGGGAACAACAGCCAGAAGCAACTCCATATTTGGCTTCACAGGTGGATAGCGACACAATCGTCTACTTCTTGCGCTGCCACGTCACCAACCTTCTACCAAAGAATTGACAGCCGGCGGTGGGAGATTTGGTATTCAGCTTGCAGCTACCACAGTCAGAATCAGAAAATGCTCTCAGCTCATATACATCATCTCGATGATACCAAAGACTGACCCCTGGATTCCCCTTGTGATACCGAAGTATCCACTTCACCATCGTTAGGTGAGAGACCCTTTGTAACGATTCCGACGAAACCCGGTATACCCTAACCGGTAGACAATGGTTACGTCATATTTAATGTCGGGTACATGAATTACCATAGTAATTATACGAGAAAACATGGTTCACTGTATTGATTGTACGTGAATATATAATTCATCGTATTGAATATGCGATCAATCGATCGATAGTTATTGAAACCCGAACGAATCGAGGGTTCAATTATAGACGATATCTATAATATTTAGTGATTCTATGAAGCATTAATGCTTCGGGATAAGTAAAGTACGACACAGAAAAAGAATTTTTGATTTAATGGTACGTCGGTACGTTAAACGAAACCTTTAATACCAAAACGAGCAAGAGACAATCGATCAAGCCGAAAAAGATGCGCAATTATTAATAACATGGTATTTTAAGTTAATGGAAGTCATGGTTTAAGTTTTTTAAAGTGGTTTTATATAAATTTCATTTTTAGCCAAAAAACGACCGTTTTAGCCTCGTTTTAAGCCGAATTAGACATTTAACCGAAAAACGAACTGAACCAGATTATCCAAAACATTATCCGGATTACGAGAATCCAAACATGTGGCCTAGGATGAAAAGGTGGGTCCCACCCCACCCTCTCAAAATCCCGATCGGACTTAGGGGTGTTACCCCAAGCCCTTATTTCTTTTTTCATCAAAACATCTCAACAATCCATTCATTCTCTCAATAATTTCATCCAAAAACCGAGAGTTCTAGCAAGAAAAACAAGGTAATGATCGAGTTATTCACGTGTTCATCTTCGTTTCTTGAGTTTGTTTGCAAGAAAATGAGGTTTCAAAGATGAAAACCGATTCTTGCATGATCAAGTGATGTATACGGGTTATACAAGGGATCTTGGTCCAAGAAAGGAGTTAAACGAATCAAAAACGAATTTTTACGGTTAAATCTTTGTTTTTGGAATCATAACCGAAACCATGAAAGAAATGGCTTGATCGTGAGTGTAACTTGCTTGGTATTGTGGTATGTTGTTTGTAGGCTCTGTGTTTAGTTGTAGATAAGGCGGAAAGACGAGTTTGTAGCTTGTAGTGGCGGAAAACGAAAGGTATATTCGGTTATGTTCGGTTTTGGAGTTTTTGGACAGATTGTGATGTGTTTAGAGTTGGGTCATGAAATTTTACAGGGATGTTCTATATATGAAAATATGAGTTCTGTGAATTTTTGGTAATTTTTGGACAAAAGATGAATATTTGGTGAATTTAATGCTCGGTTTTGGCCAAAAATGATGAAAAATAGTTAAACATCATGAAAAATTCTGGAAAATTGCAGATAAGCTTTTTATATCATGTATAAGTCACACACAAAATTTGAAGTCAGTTGGAGAAGTCTAAGTAGGCTTTTCGGTTAAACGAGTTCTAGGGTTTTCTAGCTCGGTTTTAGTGAAAATGGCATGTAAAAGAAGATTTTGGTTCTGGAAAAATTACAGGGGACTATGTGGATGGCAGGGGACATCCAGGAAAAATTTGGGATTTTTTTAAGATCGTTTGGTATTTACGACATATTTAGTGTTTAAATGGTGTTTAAAAATAGATAAATAAATTTTAAATATAGAAATTAATTCTGGAAATATTTTTATAAAATTCTCCACTGTCAAAAAGTGATTTGTACAAAATTTCAAGATCCGAGATTAAACGGATAATTATTTGTGCTAATTATCAAACTTTTAAAGTTAAAACGCGTAAACCGGTGAAGTTCGCTTAAGCGAGCTGGCTGGTGTATAAAAACCCTAAAAATGAACTATTTTCATATAATTGAGTTAAACAAGTAAAGTTATATTAAAGTTATATTAATAATGAGTGTATAGTAACGATCGTAGGGTTCATATTACAGATTGGACGTGTTAACTGATAATGATTGTTGTTACCTGCTTGCATGTGCTAAGGTGAGTTTCACGAGCCCCTTTTTCTGAATTGTTTTTAAATAGTTTCTCGGGGCGGAAGCATATTATTACTGAAATGTTTAAATACATACTGAACGCATGGACTTGCGTGGATTTATATATATTTTATTGTACGGGAATCGTACGGAAATGTACTAAGATGGTAATTGTCTGAGTTGCTAACATTCTAAGGCCCCGGAACACGAGTGATTAACTGAAAGCCGGTAGAGTGTGGATAGTACTATTGGTCTGACAAACCCAACTGGTCCGGCATGGATTTGCTGATGTTTCCCAGCCAGTTGCACATGTCTATTTTGTTGTTATTTATTTTGCTATGTAATGTTAGACATAGCGGTTTGGGGCAGTTCCGTGGGCGGGGGATATGTCACGGGCCCATGGGCGGGGGATATGCCACGGGGGTTGTGTGTGATAGTCAGAGGTTTCACTTGTGGGCTCAACATAATTACATCGTAATTCTGGGTTAACATTGTCCCCGGAATGAGTACAGTACTGGGTTAACAGTGTCCCCAGATAATATTATATTTTGATATGGATTTATCATGGTTTACTCAAATTGTGAAACTCACCAACTATTCGTAGTTGACCCGTTTTCTCACATGCTTTTCAGGTACAATTAAGATGAAGTGATTGCTTACGTGCTAAGTGCTTGATGTGTGTAAGATTTGGGTTAACATAATTACATCGTAATTCTGGGTTAACATTGTCCCTGGAATGAGTACAGTACTGGGTTAACAGTGTCCCCAGATAATATTATATTTTGATATGGATTTATCATGGTTTACTCAAATTGTGAAACTCACCAACTATTCGTAGTTGACCCGTTTTCTCACATGCTTTTCAGGTACAATTAAGATGAAGTGATTGCTTACGTGCTAAGTGCTTGATGTGTGTAAGATTTGCGTGCAGGATGTTAGGATACATTATAACAAATAGAATTGTGTATCGTATTGTATGATGTGTGTATCACCTAGACGGTAATGAAATACAAGATAATGTAATTTGAAGTATATTAATGTATTCAGTTTTCTTTATAAACAATGTGGTTGATATCAGAGGTGTCTGTTGCATCCCGTTTACGTTTCCGCTGCGGTTGCGGGGTGTTACACCCTTGGACTGGATTGATATCGGGCACAAATACACGTTGGATACATGATATCTGGCCTAGAAGCAGTAAGATACATGCGGGAACAAATCATAGAACGGTAGAGTGTTTCATCAACCTTCTCCCTGGTGGGATCAGGACCAATTCCATGAATTAGCGGGACAGGAGTGCTATTCGGCGATGAGTCAGCCATATTGAATTTTTCGAGGATATCATTGACATATTTTGTCTGGTGAATAAAAATCCCATCAGACCCTTGTTGGACTTGCAATCCCAATAAAAAATCAACTCCCCTATAGCGATCATTTCAAATTTTGACTTCATAACATCCTCAAAATCCATGCACATCACATCATTCGTGGACCCAAAAATGATATCGTCCAAATAGACCTGGACTATCAACAAATTCCCATCCACTTCCTTCGTGAAGAGTGTACAATCAATGGTGCCACGAACAAAACTATTGTCTAACAAATGTTGAGACAATGTGTCATACCAAGCTCTCGGGGCTTGATGTAAGAGCTTTATCGAGCAGGTACACCTTGTCTTTGTGAATCGGATCGACAAACCCCGGTGGTTATCCTACAAAGGCTTCTTCACCCAATTTACCATTCAGGAAAGCAGACTTAACATCCAACTGGTAGACCTTGAATCCTTTCCAAGATGCAAAGGCTAAGAAAATTCTAATTGCTTCAAGTTTAGCCATGTGAGCATAGACTTTGTTAAAATCAATTCCTTCCCTTACATTATAACCAAGAACCACTAATCGAGCTTTTTTCTGACAATTATAACATTTTCATCCCTTTTGCACTTGAAAACCTACTTGGTATTATTGCATCGTTTGTTATCTGGTAGATCAACAAGTTTCTACACTCCAAGCTTTTCAAATTGCAATAATTCTTCTTACATTTCATTGAACCAAATATCCCCAGTCAATGCTTGTTTATATGTCTTCGTTCAATTTGTGAAATAAAACTTTTGAACGAGAACCGGTTCTGAAGAGGAGCAACTTGAGAATAATAACAACTTAGACTTTGATCAAGTTGATATCGAGTGCTTACTCCAAAATTCAAATCTCCAATTATATTCTCTTCCGGGTGATATGATAACGTTCGAGGCATAACTTCACCATGAACTACCACATCATTCAGATTATTCATGACATTTTCATCATTAGTCACCACATCAGAAAGCACAGAATCAGTAGCAACATGATCAGAAATAACAAGATCAGGTGTTGGTTGAATCAATGACTCAATCACATCAGTATGATCTTCACCATCATCAGTATAATCAACATGGTCATCAACATCAACAATTGGATCTTCATTGAAGATTGGAACTTCTTTTGTAATTTGGTCTTCATGAAGAACTTCACAAGAATAATGTTGACATAACAGTGTGGCCATTTGTGACATTCGTGACAAAACGAGGTATACCGTATTCAATACGTAGCGAGTAAACTAAAAATCGGTTAATTCGTAGCAATTAAAGGAGTAACCGACCGATACTAGTTATGACCCGCATATATACTGAGGGGCCATACATGAGTTATATATATATTATAGAGGCTAACATATTGATATTTAGGCCCTAGTACGTTTAAAACCATTTAAAGGAGAAAGATTTCGTTTATCGATACGCTATGAGTTTAAACGCAATCGTTAACATCAAAACGAGCATTGTAGCATCCGTTAAGCCGAAAAAGATTTATAAAACACTTATATGACATGTTCTAAGCTATCCGTGAAAATATTTTGGATTTTTACAATGAGTCAGTACGTTTTTCTTATTTTACAAAAATGGGGTGAAAAACACTCGTTTTCGCGTTGTTTTTCGCACTCGAACTAGTTTTCTTGCAAAAAACCGGACCCGAACATAATTTTGGACTGAGAGTGAACCTTAGCACACAAAACGAGGCATCAATGGGCCAAAAAGAGGCACGATGCCCCCCCTTTTGGTCTGGCCGCCAAAGTGGACTTTTACCCCCTTTTTTGTTCTAGCTTGTTACATAAGCTTTACACTTGATATTTTTGCACAAAAATTGTCAAACCAACTCACAAGCACCTGTGTTCTTATGCTGTTCCAGCAAAACCCTAGAGGTAACCTTCAATTCTCATTCATTTCATACTTAATTAACATGATTTAAACATGGAAAATTATGTTTTGATTAGTATTAAACATGTTTAACCATGTTTACAAGTCAGTACCATGTGGATTTTTGGCCAAAACACGGATTAGAACATGAATATGTCGTTTTTACGGTTCGAAAGTTCGGTTTGAAACCAAAACCGAAACCCTAATTAACAAGGCTGTTTTATGGATGATTTATACTTGGTTTGATGTTATATGATATGTAGATACACTGAGTTTGTGACCCAAGACCTGGAGAGTTGTTTAAACCATCAAAACCAACCGAAAACCGACAAGGTATTACCGGTTAACTCGTTTAGGGGCTGTTTGTGCTTCGATTGTGACGTGATTGTTTTTAGGTTATGAAAATTTTCAGTGTCATTAGGGATCACATAAATGAGTCCCTGTCACACCCCGACTAGGTAGTTGCGGAAGCGTAAAACGAGAATGTAACAGATAATACTGGTATCAACAACATTGTTTATAAATAAATTCACAAACTAATTTACATCATATTACATGGGTTGGTACTATGTTTACAAACTAGATGAGAATCACATAACCGGTTTACGAGCTTCTTATTCAATATTATATATCTGCGTCTATTCACAGCTATTCAACTTCATTCCTAACACCAAGAACGTAAGCAAATCATTCCACCTTTGCTTTACCTGAAAAGCATGTTAAAACGGGTCAACTACGTCTAGTTGGTGAGTTTCAAGTTTCACGAGTATCAACGAAATCAGTATACGAGTTCGTATGCATATATGTGTATGATGTATTATACTAAGCCACAAGTGAAACCAAAACGAGCTAAAACACATGGCCACCCCTGCCCATGCACTCCCGTTGGCATTTAACAGCCACTTTGCCCCAAGTATGTACTATGTCTAACACCACATAGCAGTATGTAATACGTTTAAATGACAATGTGCAACTGGGTTAACATGTTCCTGCATACCCCACCGGCTCTGTCAGTTGGGTTTGTCAAACCGATAGTACTATCCACACGTCACGGGCACGAAGTTAATCACTTGTGTTTGTGGGGACTTTCAAGTGTTAGTACTTAGATAATTCACATCATCACACGTTTTCAAGTATATAAGTACATGTAAACATGCTTTCCACCCCAAAAGTTCGTAAAACAGTTTAGAAAGTGGGGTCGTGAAACTCACCTTATTGTAGTTCGAGCAGGTAATATACGTCAATAAGTGTTATGCTTCGATTATAACTCATATCCTATAATCGGTATCGTACTGTTAATACTAGTACAATGTTTAAACCAAATTGGGCTGTATAAGTAGTCTGGTTATAGCTGTTAGGCCCAAAACATGACCATAGTCTTAGATTGTGACGTTGTATACTGTGAAATACTTAAAATCAGATTTGGCTCAGTTTCACCGTTTTCCGAGCCTAGCCAAGTTGATCGTTTACGCGTTTCGGGAATAGGTAAGATTATAAAAACTTAAGTAAACATATTGATTGATAAAATGATTTAATTTATAAAAGAATTTTAAGGTTTCGGTATCCGGATTGATCGCAGGGTTCGTTTCCGTTTTCACACGGGTTTGATTATACAAGACGCGTACAATCCACCCGAATTGTCCGGAATTCTCGTAAAAAGTTCGCTTTCATCAATTTCATCCAAAAGTACAATATTTGACAACTTTCGATATTTTGATGTACCAGTCAGTCCGTTAAACATCAAACTGCCGGTTTCGTAAAAACAATAATAATTTAAATCTTTGATTAATCATAACTAAATATGTACTTATATATAAATTATGTAAATTTTGTAAAAATACATTAAAATATGGGGAATTTAATAAAAATATTTTCAGAAATTTTATGATTAATTATTTATTTATAAAAATTCATTTAATAGGTTATAATCATGTAATAAATGGCCCGTTTATATCAAACGACCTCCGAAAAATCCGATAATTTTTAAAAATGGCCTCAATGTTATTACATAGCCCCTGCAAAATCTACAGAACCTAAATCTTTTGACAAAATGCCTTTTTGTGCATTTTTCGGCTGTTAAAATTCGGTTAAATCATAATCGCACAAACCATACTTAGGCATTTCCAATGATCCCCAAACTTTACCAGTGATCTTACCATAACATATTAATCTCCTAAACCAAATTTCATAAACGGAAATAAATTCACCAAATATTCTCCGTTTATCGAAAAATTACCAAATTTGAACAGGGACTCATTTATATGATCCCAAATGTCCCTGCAAATTTTCACAATCTAAGAAAAAGCACGTCACAATACTAAACAGCCCTTAAATGAGTGTTACGGGTTTACCTTGTAGGTTTTCGATGAGTTTTGCTAGCTTAAACGACTTTCCGGGTCTCGGGTTGTAAACTTAGTGTATCTACATATTATATAACATCAAACCAAGAATAAATCATCCATGTAACAGCCTTGATAATTAGGGTTTCGGTTTTGGGTTCAAACCGAACATTCAAACCGTAAAAACGTTGTATTCATGTTCTAATCCGCGTTTTTGATCAAAAAAGCATATGTTCCTGGTTTGTAAACATGTTTAACAACAAAACATGATTTTACTTCATTTTTATGGTTTTTGGATGGTTAAACAAGTTTAATACTAATCAAGAACTAATTTTCTATGTTTAAATCTTACTAAACAAGCTTGAAATCTTCATGAATTTAATGTTTACCATTAGGGTTTTGGACAAGAAATGAGGATGATCAGCTGGATATTGAGTTGGTTGGTGTTTGGAATGAGAAAATATCTTTTTCCTTAGCTTATTTAACAAGCTAATCAAAAGGGGCCCCCCTCCCCAAGTTGCGACCGGAAACATTAAGGGCCCATTGGGCCTCCTATTTGGCCCAATGGTTCCTCGGTATTCATGCCATATGCAAACGTCGGTCCAAAATTTAGTCCGGGTTTGGTTTTTCGCAAGAAAACTAGTTCGAGTGCGAAAACCAGCGCGAAAACGAGTGTTTTTCAGCTTCTTTTTGTAAAATAAGAAAAACGTACTGACTCGTTGTAAAAATCCAAAATATTTTCACTGATTGCCTAGAACATGTCATATAAGTGTTTTATAAATCTTTTTCGGCTTAACGGATGCTACAATGCTCGTTTTGATGTTAACGATTGTGTTTAAACTTATAGCGTATCAATAAACGAAACCTTTTTCATTTAATGAGTTTTAAACGTAATGGGGCCTAAATATCAATATGTTAACCTCTATAATATATCTATAACTCGTATATGACCCCTCAGTATGTATACGGGTCATAATTAGTATCGGTCGGTTACTCGTTTAAGCACTACGAATTAACCGATTTATCGTTTACTTGCTACATAGTGAATATAATATACCTCGTTTTGTCACGAATGTCACATTCTCCCCCGTTATGAAATTTGTCCTCGAAATTTAATGTGTCATCGGTTTTATTTTTAGGGAACAGGTGTGGGTATTTCTTTCAGAATTCGTCCTTTCGTTCCCAAGTATATTCGGGTCCTTGTTTTGAATTCCACCGAACTTTTACTAGAGATATTTTGTTGTGGTCGTAACTGTTTGGTTTTCCCGTCCACAATTTCTACCGGTTCCTCTACGAAGTTGAGTTTTTCATTGATCTGAACATCTTCCAGTGGTACTATTGCCGTTTCCTCAGTCAAACACTTTTTTAGATTCGATACGTGAAACACATCGTGAATAGTGCTCAGTTCTAAGGGTAGTTTTAATCGGTAAGCTACGGGACCAATTTTTGCAATAATCTCAAAAGGACCAATGAATCTCGGGGCTAATTTACCGGTCTTTCCAAACCTTATAACTCCTTTCCACGGCGATACTTTTAAAAACACCTTGTCGCCTATTTCAAAAGATAACGGTTTTCTACGAATATCGGCATAACTCTTTTGTCGGTCGCGGGCAGCTTTCAATTTTTGCTTAATCTGGTGAATCTTATAGGTGGTTTCCTGAATTAAATCTGACCTTGAAATTTGGGTATCACCCACTTCCGTCCAACATAGTGGTGATCTACATTTTCGCCCGTATAGAGCTTCATAAGGTGCAACTTTTATACTACTGTGGTAGCTATTATTATAGGAAACTCAATAAGCGAGAGATGTTGATCCCAGTTTCCTTTGAAATCAAGTACACAAGCTACGAAGTAGATCTTCTAAGGTTTGAATGGTTCGCTCAGATTGGCCGTCGGTTTGGGGATGGTAGGCGGGTACTCAAATCTATTCGAGTTCCCAAAGATTCTTGTACTGCTTGCCAGAAATGTGAAGTAAAGTGACTGTCTCGATCTGAAATAATCGAAAGAGGTACTCCGTGTCGGGATACAATTTCATCGATGTAAATTTAGACGAGTTTTTCGATGGTGTAGTTGTTACGGATGGGAATAAAGTGTGCGGATTTGGTTAATCGGTGAAAAATTACCCAGATAGCATTGTGTCCTCGGAGGTTTTAGGAAGGTGCGTCACAAAGTCCATGGTAATTTGTTCCCATTTCCATTGTGGGATTTCGGGTTGTTGTAACATTCCCGAAGGTTTTTGATATTCCGCTTTCACTCTTGCACACGTTGCACATTTAATTACATACACGGCTATATCCTTTTTCATGCCAGGCCACCAGTAAAATTCTTTAACATCCTTATACATCTTATCAGTACCTGGATGAATAGAATATTTGGACTTATGTGCTTCATCAAGAATCAACTTTCGGAGTTTATGAAGTGTTGGAATCCAGACCCGGTTTTTGTAATAATATACTTCATTAATTTTCTTCTCAAAATTCCTTTCATTCCCATGTAGTTCTTCTTTTTCTAGCTGATCTGCCTTCAAAGCCTCATCTTGTGCAACACGAACTTGTTCGGTTAGGCTACTTTGAAAAATCATTCCGAGTGCTCGTACCCATAATGGTTTGACTCTGTCTTTTTGACTTAAAGCATCAGCTACTACGTTTACCTTACCCGGATGGTATTTAATCTCACAATCATAATCATTTAACAGTTCTACGCATCTCCTTTGTCTCATGTTCAGCTCTTTCTGATCAATATGTGTTGTAGGCTTTTGTGATCAGTATAGATAGTACATTTTGTGCCGTACAAGTAGTGTCTCCAGATCTTCAATGAAAAAATAACCGCTCCCAATTCCAAATCGTGGGTTGTATAGTTCTTCTCGTGTATCTTTAATTGTCGGGACGCATATGCTATTACTTTCTTTCCTTGCATCAGTATGCATCCTAAAACTTTACGAGACGCGTCACAATATACCACCAATTCATCAGTTCCATCTGGAAGGCTTAATATTGGAGCCTCACATAACTTCTGTTTTAACGTTTGGAAGGCCATTTCTTGTTCTTCTCCCCATTCATACGCTCGATCTTTTTGAGTTAGGAGGGTTAGAGGTTGGGCAATACTTGAAAAGTTTTCAATGAATCTTCTATAATACCCGGCTAGTCCTAAGAATTGGCGAATTTCTCTTGGTGACTTAGGCACTTGCCAATTTTTAATGGCCTCAATTTTACTTGGGTCTACTTGGATCCCTTGATGGTTCACAATGCGCCCCAAAAACTGTACTTCTTGTAGCCAAAATTCACATTTGGACAACTTTGCGTATAACTTCTCTTGCCTCAATAATTCTAAGATTTCCCGCAAATGTCGTTCGTGTTCCTCCTTACTTCTCGAATATATCAAAATGTCATCGATAAACACTATCACGAACTTGTCAATGTAAGGTTTGCAAACTCGGTTCATGAGGTCCATAAACACCGCAGGTGCATTTGTCAACCCAAACGGCATAACCAAAAATTCATAGTGACCATACCGAGTTCGGAAAGCTGTTTTTGGTACGTCTTCTTCCTGAATTCTTACTTGATGATAACCAGATCTGAGATCAATTTTTGAAAAATACTTCGCACCCTGGAGCTGATCAAACAAGTCATCAATTCGAGGTAAGGGGTATCTATTCTTTATAGTCACTTTATTCAATTCCCGGTAATCAATACACATTCGAAAACTCCCATCTTTCTTCTTTACAAATAACACTGGTGCACCCCACGACGAGTAACTAGGTTGGATAAAACCCCTGTCCAGTAATTCTTGTAACTGGCTGGACAGTTCTTGCATTTCAGATGATGCAAGTCGATAAGGTGCCTTAGCAATGGGTGCTGCTCCCGGTATCAAGTCAATATGGAATTCAACTTGTCGGGTCGGTGGTAAACCAGGCAACTTGTCGGGAAATACATCTGAATACTCGTGTACCACTGGGATGTCTTCTATTCGCTTTTCATCGGGGTCTTTGACTGTTACGCTCGCCAAGTATAATGTACAACCTTGGCGCAAATACTTTAATGCCTTAAGTTGGGATACGAGAGGCAACATAGTACCAAATTTCTCACCTTGAACAGTCATAGCCTCATCATTCGGAAGAGGTATCCTAATAGTCTTATCCTTACAGACAATTTCAGCTTTATACTTAGATAGCCAGTCCATACCGACTATAACATCGAAACTTCCCAATTCCACTGGAAGTAAATCAATAAGGAACGGGTGGTCGTTTAGAATAAGGGAACAGTTTCGGACTATTCGGTTAACAAGTATAGACTTACCGTTAGCGAGTTCTATAGTATATGGTTTTGTTAGTTCACTAACCGGCATATTTTCTAAAGGTAAGAAGTTAACAGATACGAAACTTCTATCGGGCGTCCGTATCAAACAAAACTGAAGCATACTGACCGGAAACTAAGAATGTACCTGTCACCACATTCGGATCATGACGCGCTTCACCCGATCCTAATACAAACTCGCTTCCCCTAGCTGCGTTGGAGATTGATGCTTGTGCTTGGTTCTGCCTTCTCACTGCACCCTGGTTCAGCTTGGGGCAGTATCTCCGAAAATGTTCCGTACTACCACATTCGTAGCAAGTACGGAGGTTCATGGAGGGTGGGGTTTGTTGATTGAGTTGTGGTCGGGTTGGTTGAGGTCGAGGTAGTTGGGTTGGTTGTTGTGGTCGGTTTGCATTGTTGGTGGGGGTTCTGCAATTGGGGCATAATGTCCCGTTCTTCAACACTTCTGACAAATGATCGGTTTGCAATCACCCACATGATGAAAGTTACATCTTCTGCACTTCGGTAACGTCCCTTTATAGGTCTCTTGTTTTACATTAGAACTGGTCGGCATAACTTCGGGTATTCGAACGGACCGTTTGTTTTGAGGGTTTCCATGCATCCTTGTCCCATAATCAGTTCGTTTTAAACTTGTTGTTTCACCTGGCATCCTTATCACTCCACTTCTCATCAGATCAAAAGTAACGACACCCGTTTGAGATACAACACTTTCTAATGTTGGGTGGGCTACTGAATTAACTATACTCCTCACGGCAGGAGTCAATCCCCATATGTAGCGTTCAATACGTTTAGCTTCCGGAGTAACTAACCATGGTACTAAGCGAGAGAGTTCATTAAAATGGTTTGTGTAACCCACGTGGTCAGCACCTTTCATTTCCAAATTCCATAATTCATGTTCCAGCCTTTGAATCTCACTTTTCGGGCCAAAAATGCTCTAGCATAAGGGTTTTAAGTTCGGTCCATGACATACGGTTTATAGCATCCTATCCCCTTATTTGGACCACTGTGTTCCACCACATCAAAGCATGATTCAGAAACATACTCGTAGTGAATTTGACTATACGGTCTGGTGGGCATTCACTAATATTAATTACGGACTCGGTCTTTTCAATCCATTTGACCAATCCGTTAGGTCCCTCAATACCACTGAAATTTATAGCTCTACACGACATAAAGTGTTCATACGAGCATTCTCGACGCGGGGGATAAGTGTTACCGGAAGTATTAGTATTTGAAGGGGGAGTTATATTCGTGACATTATCAGTATTCAAAGGGAAAGTAGTATTAGTAGCCATATAGGTGCTCGACAATTGGTTAACTGTTGTAATTGCACGTATGCCAGCAGTGACTTGCGCTACAATAGTCAGTATCACTGCTTATAGGTGGCGAGCAATCATTTCGCCTACCACCGCCTCAAATATAGTATTAGTTTTCTCTGGGGCCATTCTATAACAATAATCATAAACACACAACTATGCCAAAGAACATATTTGTATTACACATAACTGTTACTGTACGTATGTAATCCAAACCCAGCGCATGGACTTAACTTGGTATAGGCCAGCGCTTAAATAGATATACTAAAATTTGTCACTATATAGAGGCTTAACCCGGTAAGGGTCAGTGCTTGTAACAATAGTAGATTAAAAACATCCTCCATGTTAGCGCAATATGCTACTACTAGTGTTGCATGGGGTATCAAAAGACTACGTATAACAAACCATACTACTTTTATTTATATTTATCCATATGTATATAAATAAAATAACCACACACAAACAACCATTTAGGCTGCAATAATTGCTTGACAACCGCAAAAATTGGTTGTCACTATGTCCAAGAGCCGTCAATAATGAGTATCGAATCAATGTAAGTTCATCACTACCTGTTGTATATCCAGCATGTAATCATATAGCTCACGTCTTCTCTATATGTTGGTGATTATAGCTATTAAGTACTTTAGTATCTGATTAGTCAATACAGCTAACAAGACTGGGTCGGCTAAATGGGGAGATCCTGGATTAAGTACAAGTATACTCCATGTAAGGAAAGGTATCTTGGTAACATAGATACCGAAGTTCTTCCCCTATGATAAGTCAATATGGGTGGGAAGGCATACTATCAGGTGATGGTACACACGTACGGTCAGTCTGACTAGTTCTATGAGTGGGTGTAGTCACCGGGGTATGGTGTGATAATGGTGTGGTAGATCTCGGAGCTCTCGAAAGAGAGTGGTAAGTATTGGTGGCTCTTGCTCCTAAGTCATTTCTAGGGATTCCCTCGGGGAATTGGTGTCACAACGATAGCCCGATAAATCAGGCTGGTAAGTAGGTACCTCGAGCAGGACCACAACATCCCCTAAGCTTTCACTTGTTTCCTCCTCTGATTCCTCTTCGGGGTCCTCTTAGTCATCACGCAGTACTGTTATTTTGTTGGACAGACGATATTGTAGTTCTTAACATATTTCGGCACAAGGGTTAGTAATAATAATAACGATTCTTAATAATATTAATTCTAATAATGTATAATATTAATTATGATTTAGTACATACATGTATTCGTACACATTAGCACATATAATCATTTATATATATCTATATAATAATATATTTTACACACATATGTTGCTGTTTTTACCTATCGGATTGTTTATCGATTTCTTCTCGAATTCCCTCGTACAAACAAGTCTGTTATTACGTTCCGGACCATAATAACCCACTTTTCCATTCGAGTTCATCCTGAGAATCATCACTATATATTATTTTATTCCCAGAGCTAATCGAGCCTACGGTTATATTAGGGTATCCTAAGGGACATCCTAATTCTTTATAACCAATGCCTCTGATACCAACTTCTGTCACACCCCGACTAGGTAGTTGCGGAAGCGTAAAACGGGAATGTAACAGATAATACTGGTATCAACAACATTGTTTATAAAGAAATTCACAAACTAATTTACATCATATTACATGGGTTGGTACTATGTTTATAAACTAGATGAGAATCACATAACTGGTTTACGAGCTTCTTATTCAATATTATATATCTGCGTCTATTCACAGCTATTCAACTTCATTCCTAACACCAAGAACGTAAGCAAATCATTCCACCTTTGCTTTACCTGAAAAGCATGTTAAAACGGGTCAACTACGTCTAGTTGGTGAGTTTCAAGTTTCACGAGTATCAACGAAATCAGTATACGAGTTCGTAAAGTTTACAGTGTGTATGTATGCATATATGTGTATGATGTATTATACTAAGCCACAAGTGAAACCAAAACGAGCTAAAACACATGGCCACCCCTGCCTATGCACTCCCGTTGGCATTTAACAGCCACTTTGCTCCAAGTATGTACTATGTCTAACACCACATAGCAGTATGTAATACGTTTAACTGACAATGTGCAACTGGGTTAACATGTTCCTGCATACCCCACCGGCTCTGTCAGTTGGGTTTGTCAAACCAATAGTACTATCCACACGTCACCGGCACGAAGTTAATCACTTGTGTTTGTGGGGACTTTCAAGTGTTAGTACTTAGATAATTCACATCATCACACGTTTTCAAGTATATAAGTATATGTAAACATGCTTTCCACCCTAAAAGTTCATAAAACAGTTTAGAAAGTGGGGTCGTGAAACTCACCTTATTGTAGTTCGAGCAGGTAATATACGTCAATAAGTGTTATGCCTCGATTATAACTCATATCCTATAATCGGTATCGTACTGTTAATACTAGTACAGTGTTTAAACCAAATTGGGCTGTATAACTAGTCTGGTTATAGCTGTTAGGCCCAAAACATGACCATAGTCTTAGATTGTGACGTTGTATACTTTGAAATACATAAAATCAAATTTGGCTCAGTTTAACCGTTTTTCGAGCCTAGCCAAGTTGATCGTTTACGCGTTTCGGGAATAGGTAAAATCATAAAAACTTAAGTAAACATATTGATTGATAAAATGATTTAATTTCTAAAAGAATTTTAAGGTTTCGGTATCCGGATTGATCGCAGGGTTCGTTTCCGTTTTCACACGGGTTTGATTATACAAGACGCGTACAATCCACCCGAATTGTCCGGAATTCTCGTAAAAAGTTCGCTTTCATCAATTTCATCCAAAAGTACAATATTTGACCACTTTTGATATTTTGACGTACTAGTCAGTCCGTTAAACATCAAACTGCCGGTTTCGTAAAAACAATAATAATTTAAATCTTTGATTAATCATAACTAAATATGTACTTATATATAAATTATGTAAATTTTTGTAAAAATACATTAAAATATGGAGAATTTAATAAAAATATTTTCAGAAATTTTATGATTAATTATTTATTTATAAAAATTCATTTAATAGGTTATAATCGTGTAATAAATGGCCCGTTTATATCAAACGACCTCCGAAAAATCCGATAATTTTTAAAAATGGCCTCAATGTTATTACATAGCCCCTGCAAAATCTACAGAATCTAACTCTTTTGAAAAAAATACCTTTTTATGCGTTTTTCGGCTGTTAAAATTCGGTTAAATCATAATTGCACAAACCATACTTAGGCATTTACAATGATCCCCAAACTTTACCAGTGATCTTAAAATCACATATTAATCTCCAAAACCAAATTTCATAATTTTCAATATGTTTAGCTATTTTTTCCCAAATAAACGCTCGTAAACGGAAATAAATTGACCAAATATTCTCCGTTTATCGAAAAATTACCAAATTTGAACAGGGACTCATTTTTATGATCAATAATGTCCCTGAAAATTTTCACAATCTAGAAACAAGCACGTCACAACCAATACTAAACAGCCCTTAAACGAGTGTTACGGGTTTACCTTGTCGGTTTTTGATGAGTTTTGCTAGCTTAAACGACTTTCCGGGTCTCGGGTTGTAAACTAAGTGTATCTACATATCATATAACATCAAACCAAGCATAAATAATCCATGTAACAGCCTTGATAATTAGGGTTTCGGTTTTGGGTTCAAACCGAACTTTCAAACCGTAAAAACGTTGTATTCATGTTCTAATCCGCGTTTTTGATCAAAAAAGCATATGTTCCTGGTTTGTAAACATGTTTAACACCAAAACATGATTTTACTTGATTTTTATGGTTTTTGGATGGTTAATCATGTTTAATACTAATCAAGAACTAATTTTCTATGTTTAAATCTTACTAAACAAGTTTGAAATCTTCATGAATTTAATGTTTACCTTTAGGGTTTTGGACAAGAAATGAAGATGATTAGCTGGATATTGAGTTGGTTGGTGTTTGGAATGAGAAAATATCTTTTTCCTTAGCTTATTTAACAAGCTAATCAAAAGGGGTCCCCCTCCCCAAGTTGCGACCGGAAACATTAAGGGCCCATTGGGCCTCCTATTTGGCCCAATGGTTCCTCGGTATTCATTCCATACGCAAACTTCGGTCCAAAATTTAGTTCGGGTTTGGTTTTTTGCAAGAAAACTAGTTCGAGTGCGAAAACCAGCGCGAAAACGAGTGTTTTTCAGCTTCTTTTTGTAAAATAAGAAAAAACGTACTGACTCGTTGTAAAAATCCAAAATATTTTCATGGATTGCCTAGAACATGTCATATAAGTGTTTTATAAATCTTTTTCGGCTTAACGGATGCTACAATGCTCGTTTTGATGTTAACGATTGTGTTTAAACTTATAGCGTATCAATAAACGAAACATTTTTCGTTTAAAGAGTTTTATACGTACTGGGGCCTAAATATCAATATGTTAACCTCTATAATATATCTATGACTCGTATATGACCCCTCAGTATGTATACGGGTTATAATTAGTATCGGTCGGTTACTCGTTTAAGCACTACGAATTAACCGATTTATCGTTTACTTGCTACATAGTGAATATAATATCCCTCGTTTTGTCACGAATGTCACAGTCCCTGTTCAAATTTGGTAATTTTCCGATAAACGGAGAATATTTGGCGAATTTATTACCGTTTATTGGCGTTTATTTGGGAAAAATAGTTAAAACTTTTGAAAAATTATTAAATTTGGCTTGGAACCCATAAATGTTATGGTAAGATCACTGGAAAAGTTTAGAATGATTTGTAGATGTCTAAGTATTTTTTGTGCAATTGTGTTTTAATTGAGTTTTAACAGCCGAAAAACGCACAAAAAGGCATTATGGAAAAAAGAGTTAGATTCTGGAGATATTTCATGGTATTTTTACCACTGGGAAAAATTATCAGATTTTTCGGATGTCTTTTGGTATAAACAGGCTATTTACTATTTAACTATAACACATTAAATGAATTTTTATAAATAGATAATTAATCATAGAATATCTGAAAATATTTTTAAAAATTTCTAAATATTTTAATGTATTTTTTAAAAAATTTCCATAATTTATATATAAGTGCATAATTAGTTATGATTAATCAAAGATTTAAACTATATACTGTTTTAACGAAACCGACAGTTTTATGTTTAACGAACTGACTGGTATGTCAAAATGTCAAAAGTGGTCATATATCATAGTTTTAGGTGAATTTGATAAAAACGAACTTTATACGAGAATTCCAGACAATTCGGGTGGATTGTACGCGTTTTGTATAATCAAACCTGTGTGAAAACGGAAACGAACCCTGCGATCAAACCAGATACCGTAACTTCAAAATTATTTCATAACCAAATCATTTATTCAATCAATATGTTTACTTAACTTTTTGTGAACTTACCTAATCCCGAAACGCATAAACGATCAACTTGGCTAGGCTCGGAAAACGGTGAAACTGAGCCAAGTCTGATTTTGAACATTTCATAGTATACAACGTCACAATCTAAGACTATGGTCATGTTCTGGGCCTAACACCTATACCCAGACTACATATACAGCCAGATTTGGTTTAAACACTGTACTAATATTAACAGTACGATACCGGTTATAGGATTCAAGCTATAATCGAGGCATATTACTTACTGACACGTATTACCCGCTCAAACTACGATAAGGTGAGTTTCATGACCCCACTTTCTAAACTTTTTTACGAACTTTTGGGGTGGAAAGCATGTTTACATATACTTATGTACTTGAAAACATGTGATGATGTGAATTATCTAAGTACTAACACTTGAAAGTCCCCACAAACACAAGTGATTAACTTCGTGCCGGTGGCGTGTGGATAGTACTATCGGTTTGACAAACCCAACTGACAGGGCCGGAGGGGTATGCCGGAACATGTTAACCCAGTTGCAAATTGTCATTTATACTTATTACATTCTGCTATGTGGTGTTAGACATAGTACATATTTGGGGCAAAGTGGCTGTTAAAATGCCAACGGGAGTACATGGGCAAGGGTGGCCATGCGTTTTAGCTTGTTTCGGTTTCACTTGTGGCTTAGTATAAAACATCATACACATACTTATATAAATACGTACTATGAATTTTACTAACTCGTATACTGATTTTGTTCGTACCCGTGGAACTTGAAACTCACCAACTAGACGTAGTTGACCTGTTTTAACATGCTTTTCAGGTAAGCCAAAGTTGGAATGAATTGCTTACGTGCTTGGTGCTAGAAGCAAAGTTGAATAGCTGTGAATAGATGCAAATACATAGTAATGAATAAGAAGCCTGTGAACCGGTTATGTGATTTTCATCTAGTTTGTAAACTTAGTACCTACCAATGTAATATGATGTAAATTAGTTTGTTGAATTTCTTTATAAACAATGTGGTTGATACCAGTATTATCTGTTACATTCCCGTATTACGCTTCCGCAACTCTCTAGTCGGGGTGTGACACCATTGATAAGTGATTTCTTCTTCAGGAAATGAGAGAAAAAACTCCACAAGCTGTCATAGTCAGACATCCAAGAATAGCCTTTTCTTTAAATCGGAGTAGCATATCATGACGGTCCACATGTTGTACTTGTACAATACGGTTGATGCTAGGTAAAAATACTCTTCTTAAAGGACTAACTGTTAGGACATGAAATGTCATGTGTATGTCCCCAGTTCTATCAGGATGGTTCGATATGAAAATAACGATCGTGAAACCAAGTTAACGGACTGAAAATGTCAAAAGAAACTGATTCGATCGAATCAGTGACTGATTCGATCGAACCAGGACTCATTCGATCGAATGAGATACTCATTCGATCGAATCAGTATTCGTTATATAAACGAAACTTAGGAAATTTCACGAGAGAGAGCACACATTACACACAGTCACGAACCTGCTACTGCCGAAAATCCTCTCTGCCAATCTTCGTCGTGTCGGTCTTTTCCTCCGTCCCTAGGTGTCAAACCGTCTTAGGAATCGTAACCGTGCGTTGTTGATCACCACCGAATCGCCGTGTTAGAGGATTCCGCACTCTAACACGTTGCCCCGTGAATCGTTAGGAAACCGTGTCCCGCACCGGTCCGACAAAGTGGTATCAGAGCCTTTGGTTCTTGATTCACGTTAGATTCGTGGTGAAATTCGTGTTTTTCTCGCGAAAATCGTAATTTTTGCCGGAAAATTCCGAATTTTTGGTGTTTTTGATCTTGGTGTTCGTCGTGTTCTTGTCAAAAACTGTTAAAATTGTCATATTTTGGTGTTTTGATCTTAGAATTGTGTGTTAAAAGTTCGAGTTTCGTCAAGAACGTTCTTCGCGTTCTTCGTGTTCTTCGTATTTTTGGTGGTTTTGATCCGTTTTTTGGTTGGTCTAAAGTTGTTTTTGTGTTAAAAGTCATATTTCGATCTTAATTTGCCTCTTGATCTTTCAAAATTCGTGTTTTTGATTCAAAATTCGAAAATCCGTCAAAATCTTCTAATTTTGGAATTTCCAGATTTTCCGATCGAACCTGTCTATTTTTGGAACTCATTCGATCGAATAGCCTTCCTATTCGATCGAACAAGTTTGAACTTTGACCGAATCAGTTTTTCCCGCCGAGAATTACTCCTAGTTCATTCGATCGAACCAGATTTGTTCATTCGATCGAATTAGTCACCATTCGATCGAATAAGTCTTTTATTCGATCCGCCGATTCGATCTTTGTCTTATTCGACTGTCAGAACCCGTTCGATTGAACCAGAAACTCTTTCGATCGAACCTCTCAACCCATTCGATCGAACCAGATTCACATTCGATCGAATAACTTTCAGAAGATCAGATCTGTATTTCAGAGAGACATTCGATCGAACCAGAACACATTCGATCGAATAGGTCACTCATCCGATCGAATCAAACCCATTCGATCAACAGTTCAACGTTAAAGCAAAGAAACAAAGATGGCTACAAGTTCGAGTACCAACAAGAGGATTCAATCGATTCTCGAAAGTGATTCTGAATCGGGAAGCTATAACAAGCCACCAAAGCTAATGACTTTAAACGATTTTACAACCTGGAAGACAAGATTTCAAATTCATATAACAGGTGTAAATCCTGGACTTTGGGAAGCTGTCCAGACAACTTGGGTGCATCCAACGAATGATGATGGTGAGTCGTTGAGCTATTTTAGGCTATCTGAAGAACAAAAGATAGCCTTCGATGCTGAGAAGAAAGCCTTCTCCTTACTATCACAAGCACTCTCCAGTGATCTTTTTCATCAGTTTAACCAGTTTACTACAGCGTCAACTCTTTGGAACGCACTGGTTGACCGATGTGAAGGATCTGATTCCCTTAGAGAAATTCACGCACGGGAGCTCAAGCGTGAATTTGATCTGTTTAGTCCAGAGTCGGGAGAAGATATTGATTCGTTACTGTCGAGATTTTATCATCTAATGTCAGAACTCAAGTCCTATAACGTCAGAACTACAGGGACTGAGAAAGTTAGATGTCTTGCTCAAGGACTTCCAACCAGCTGGAACACCTTCCTGACAGTAATGAGAAGAAGTCATCAGCTGGAGACGATTCTCCTGTCTGATTTTATTAAAGAAATCAGACAAGAAGAGGCTGAACTAAGAGTCTCCTCCAGAAAACCGAGATCAACTTCTGACAAATCACTTTACATGTCAAAACCTCCTATGTCAGATTCAACTGATCATGCTCCGATGAAGACTGCTTTTGTCTCCTCAACGTCAAATCAATCAAAGGGGACTGAAACGAGATCTTCCGTCCCACTATCAACTTCTGGAAACTCAAGTACTAACTCCGGACCCAAGTCAACGGAGAAAGCAACGTTGAATACTGAAGGCTTGGGAACAGTAACAGTGGAGGTTGCCAAATAACACATGGCAACTCTAGGCACGATAATTGAGTCCTACAGTTTAATGGTGGCGGGTAAGCTAGGAAATAGTCATCTGGACAGCGATGACTATGAACAGCTTGACGAAGATGATATGGAACGCATAGACATTATGTGGGCTCTTGGCAGTGCGTTCCGAAGGGCCAGAAAGTGGACGAAGAAAACAGGTCAGGCCCTCTCAATAAACAACAAATCCAAGTTCGGCTTTGATAAAAACAAAGTAAAATGCTACAACTGTGGCGAACTTGGTCACTTTGCCAAGGAGTGTTCGAAGCCAAGAAGGGAAGGTCACCAATATCCCTTCCGAAGCACTTCATCATCATCCACTCCTGCTGCAGCTGCTGCAACTGTCAACCTTGAGAGACAACTGGTCCCTCAAAATCAAACCGCAAAAAAACAACGTCAACATCAACAATGAAACTGCTCTTGCAGTTCAAGGGGATGAAGGCGAGACATGGAACTTCAGCATCAACATGGCTGATGTCACAATAGTAGATGGAAACTCTGAAACCGAGTCTGTTGTTTCCTCGACAAATGAAGAATATATTGTCGATGAACCAGCTGCTGAAGTCCATGAAGAAGAACCTGAGGTTGAAGTGGTATCTATGGAGATTAAGGAGGATCACAATAAAGAGTCAAATGTTCCTCAAATATCTCCATGTTCGACTCAGGAGCCGGGTCAATGACTTCTTTACCCTTAGACTTAGAAATTTGGTTTGTGTCCTCGGGTATATAATCATTTGATTCATCATCCGGCACAGCTCCTGTTGTGCTTGCAAATTGATTCAGGATCGGGGGTGGGACATTGTTATATCCCACGCCTTTTTCCTTTTTGCCTCGGAACTCGGGAATGATGTGTTCTAATAAATAAGATGAATTTGAGTAACTTTTTAATTTGAAATTCAATGATTCAAAATCAGCTTTCAAGTTTTCCAATTCTTTTTTCAAAACATTATTCTTATTTATGTGAAAATTGATAGAATCTTGTTGATTCAGAACACATATTTCAAGTTCCTTGTTCTGACGCTTAAGGCTATCAATCTTTTCTTTAAAAACAGACTCTTTCTGCTTCCAAGCCTTATTCTGTGCAAGCGCGTCAGTCAGTTCCATTAAAGATCTTGAGGCTGCTTGTTTGTAAGCCTCGAGATCTTCAATTCTCTCTTTTAGAGATATTTGAGGAACATTTGAGCGTTCCGAAGGGCCAGAAAGTGGACGAAGAAAACAGGTCAGGCCCTCTCAATAAACAACAAATCCAAGTTCGGCTTTGATAAAAACAAAGTAAAATGCTACAACTGTGGCGAACTTGGTCACTTTGCCAAGGAGTGTTCGAAGCCAAGAAGGGAAGGTCACCAATATCCCTTCCGAACCACTTCATCATCATCCACTCCTGCTGCAGCTGCTGCAACTGTCAACCTTGAGAGACAACTGGTCCCTCAAAATCAAACCGCAAAAAAACAACGTCAACATCAACAATGAAACTGCTCTTGCAGTTCAAGGGGATGAAGGCGAGACATGGAACTTCAGCATCAACATGTCTGATGTCACAATAGTAGATGGAAACTCTGAAACCGAGTCTGGAGGAACATTTGACTCTTTATTGTGATCCTCCTTAATCTCCATAGATACCACTTCAACCTCAGGTTCTTCTTCATGGACTTCAGCAGCTGGTTCATCGACAATATATTCTTCATTTGTCGAGGAAACAACAGACTCGGTTTCAGAGTTTCCATCTACTATTGTGACATCAGACATGTTGATGCTGAAGTTCCATGTCTCGCCTTCATCCCCTTGAACTGCAAGAGCAGTTTCATTGTTGATGTTGACGTTGTTTTTTTGCGGTTTGATTTTGAGGGACCAGTTGTCTCTCAAGGTTGACAGTTGCAGCAGCTGCAGCAGGAGTGGATGATGATGAAGTGGTTCGGAAGGGATATTGGTGACCTTCCCTTCTTGGCTTCGAACACTCCTTGGCAAAGTGACCAAGTTCGCCACAGTTGTAGCATTTTACTTTGTTTTTATCAAAGCCGAACTTGGATTTGTTGTTTATTGAGAGGGCCTGACCTGTTTTCTTCGTCCACTTTCTGGCCCTTCGGAACGCACTGCCAAGAGCCCACATAATGTCTATGCGTTCCATATCATCTTCGTCAAGCTGTTCATAGTCATCGCTGTCCAGATGACTATTTCCTAGCCCTTACGGTCTTGGGTTTTCCATCTTCAGAGTTCAAGAATCTTCCGAATCTGAATCTGAAGATGAATCTCCAGCAGATGATGTACAATCGGCACCAACTCAGGTTACTTCACAACCTTCATCGTCAAATCAAGAAGTGCCGAATGCAGATCAGCCTCTAACGTCTACTTCAGAGGCACCACAAACCGCTCCAGTTCCTGAGCCGAACTTAACTAACTTGGAACAAAATGTTGTCGTTCCTGACAATCCGGTTGTTAGGACTGAACGTGATCATCCACAAGACAACATTATAGGGGACATTCAACAGGGTGTCAAAACTCGTCGACAGCTGAATTTTGGTCTCTACACAGAAATGATGGAGTCAGGATCAGTTGCTCTTAATGCCCATGAATGCTTCTTAGCACAAGAAGAACCACACAGCACCACCGATGCGCTGAAAGATCCCAACTGGGTCTCAGCCATGCAAGAGGAATTATTGCAGTTTAAAAGACTTGGTGTGTGGAAGCTGGTGGATCTCCCCAAAGGACAGAAGAAAATTGGCACTAAGTGGGTACTAAAATGTAAACGTGACGATCGTGGAGTGATTGTTCGCAACAAAGCCCGCCTGGTGGTCCAAGGGTTTAGGCAAATCGAAGGCCTAGACTACAATGAGGTATATGCTCCGGTTGCTCGTTTGGAGGCAATCCGGATGTTCTTGGCGTATGCATCTTTCATGAAATTCAAAGTATATCAGATGGACGTCAAGAGTGCCTTTTTGTACGGTCACATCGAAGAGACCGTATATGTGGCACAACCTCCAGGTTTTGAAGACCCATATCACAAGGACAAAGCCTATCTGCTCAACAAGGCTTTGTACGGTCTTCACCAAGCCCCGAGAGCTTGGTATAAAGAACTATCCAAACACCTTCTGAACAACGGGTTTAGAAGGGGAACCATTGACTGCACGCTATTCACAAAAGAAAAAGAAGGAGATCTAATTATGGTACAAGTGTACGTGGACGACATCATCTTCGGGTCCACGAATAAAACACTTTGTAAGGAGTTCGAACAAGTGATGAAAGAAAAATTTGAAATGAGCTCCATGGGTGAGATGAAGTTCTTCTTAGGACTTCAAGTTGACCAAAAAGATTCCGGTATCTTCATTCACCAGACAAAATACGTCAATGACATCTTGAAACGGTTTGAGATGTTGAGTTCTTCTTCACGGGGAACTCCTTTAGAGGTTAATCACGGGATTAATCCTGACGAGAAGGGTGAATTAATCAATCCAACTCACTATAGAGGGATCATCGGATCTCTAATGTACCTGACTGCTTCTCGGCCAGACATAATGTTTGCTACGTGTCTCTGTGCACGTTACCAGTCAAAGCCGAAGGTCTCCCATCTGATTGCAGTCAAAAGAATTTTGCGTTATCTGAAGGGTACTCCAGATTGGGGTCTTTGGTATCCTTATGATGACAACTTCGATCTTCATGCGTATAGTGATTCGGATTATGGTGGTTGTAAACTCGATTACAAATCAACAACAGCAGGATGTCAGTTCTTTGGAAGTCGTTTAGTAACGTGGCAATGCAAAAAGCAGACGTCAGTCTCCACTTCAACAGCTGAGGCGGAATATATTGCGGCTGCCAGTTGCTGTTCTCAAGTTATTTGGATTCAGCAACAAATGCGTGACTACGGTATTGAATGTTTTACTACTCCCATATATATTGATAATTCTGCTGCAATTTCAATTACCAAAAATCCGGTCCATTTTAGCAAAACGAAGCACATCGAAATTCGATATCACTTCCTTCGTGACTGCTACGAAAAGAAGTTAATCGATTTCATAAAAATCCCCACTCAGGAACAACGCGCTGATCTCTTCACTAAAGCATTTGATAAACCACGGTTTTTATATTTACTAGAGATCAACGGCGTTAAACGTATATCAGATGATGTTCCTGAAGATATCATTTAAATTGTTTTCATTTTTTCTTTTCTTAAAAATTTGAAAAATCCAAAAAGATTTTGTTTTTTATAAATTCTAGGGGGAGAAAGGTTTCAAGAAAAACCAAAAACAATATAAAATACAAAAACCCAAAAACATTAAAAAATTTCAAAATTTTGAGAAGTTGATCTTGTTACAAGAAAGGTGATAGTACACAGACGCTATCATACTGAGACATCAAAAAGATTTGCTATTTCTGTACAGCTTATTTTCATTTTTCTTATATTAAATCTTTATACATCACTATCGCTTAAAATTATGTCGGTTACCTCAGTTTGATGGACACATTTTCGGATGTGTTTTGGTCCTTACTTCTACTAGTAGATTATGAGGATAGCCATTAACCAGATGACTGAAAGTGATCGGGGCGGGTTTTGATGGGTTTTTATTCTTTCGCTGAAAAATAATCGGTTATACTTAGTTAGAAGGACACATACTCGTATGTGGTCGGTCCAGTTGATCCATTGGATCTTCAGGATAGCCGTTTACCTGAAGACTTTGACTTGATCGGGGCGAAATAATTTAAACGTTATTTTTTTTAAAAGACATTCATATATATTCAGAAAATGAGAAATTGATCCAACCTTGGAAAATGATAGATACACTGATTCTGTGTGCTTAACTAGTGAAGTTATTAGGCTTAAAAGGATTTAGAACGGTCATTGTGTGTCATGGTAGCTTTTTATGGTGCGTAAAAGTAGATGTGATACAAACTAAATCTACTCGATTTTACGTGGAAACTCCTTAAGAGTTTTGTATGTCTTCATATATATCTTTCCGAATGATAGGCAGAAAAGCGATTACCCAGTCATACACGAGCCCATAAGTGTTCTGATTCCCGTAAAGATAGTGTGTGAAGAAACTGCAGTGATCCAGATTCGGGACTTGCAATTGTTTACTACTCTGAAGTCTATGTAAAAAAAAAAAAAAAAAAAAAAAAAAAAAAAAAAAAAAAATTTTACCTTATGAGTGATTGAAACATTCTAGAGTTAACAATGTCAAGACTTCTCAATCATGGAGTAAGAAAGAAAACGGGAAGCAGATGAAGACACTTACAACCATAATCAGACACTATGGGTCAAGGTCAATTCGGGGTGACTTGGGGAAAGCCAAATACGCTTTGAGAATAGATAGGAGGCATCATAATCTCTGAGTTGTTACCCACTTAAATTTTGAGACATAATTGAACCTAACTCGTATCACAGAAACGATGAAAACCATTTTAAGTTATTTACATGCTCACAACCTGTTTCTTTATGTCATAATACAGCTAAACACGGATCTGTGTGACAGTCACGTAATTAGTATGATTCCTGTTCGGATCTTTCTCACAAAAAGAATATTCATTATGTCTTGTTTAACTTCGTATATTCTGAAAAAAAAAAAAAAAAAAAAAAAAAAAAAAAAAATCTCGAAAAGTCTCAGTAGATAGTCATATACGTCTGTATGATTTCTTATTATAGATCCTTCTCAACCAAAAATAATGTGTTTTAAATTTTTGTACAGTTGTTTATTTCAGTTTGAATATTATAAAAAAAACATACAAAAAGATTTTTATTCTGAATTAATTTTTTTTTTAATTTTATTCTGCTTTAATGTTGATGAGAAATCATCGTGACAGGTAGTCTGATCCCTGTCCCTCCCTGTAAATATTTTGATAAAAACCAAAAAGATTTTATTTCTATTTATTTTTCATTTTATCTATTTCTGTTTGTTTGAGAATCGATGAGAAATCATCGTGACAGGTAGTCTGATCCCTGTATGTTCCTACTAAATGTTTATCCAGTGTGTAGGAATGAAAGAAAACTTCATGCAGGTTGCTAAATGTTCATCTGTGCAACAGGCTGTGCATGAAAGAAAGAATGAAGTGACAAGAAAACCCAAAGATGTTTGAGCCTGATATTTTTCCATTTGTTACTAATGTATTATGATCTATATGTTCTGTAGGAACGAAGCTCTCAGGATTGGAAAATGTCTAAGAAAACTAACCAAGTGTCAAAAGTTTATGTTTTCGTGCAGGTTCAAAGGCATCACGATCGATGGACGGGAAATAAGAAATTTAAAAAATTTATTTTTCAAATGTTTTCCCTCATTCGATCGAATAGGTTGCTATTCGAATGAATAACTCGATCGAATGAACAGATTCGATCGAATCAGTGTGTGAGAGAATGCGAACAGTTGTGAAGAGACTCATTCGATCGAATAGAATCTCATTCGATCGAATGATCCAAACGAACAAGTCCATTCGATCGAATAAGTCCAAAAACAGTATAAATATTCAAACTTATTCGATCGGACAGAATTATTCGAAAAATATTACGGATTTTCTCTCTCAAATTTGTTTTTCTCAAACCCTCTTTTTGATCCGATCACTTTATTCAGTTTTTCACGTAGATTACAAAAATGTAAGTTTTACTTGTTTTTAACCGTGTTTTGATCGGGTTTTTGGTCGTTTTGGTTTTCCGGGTTCGGGTGTTCTTCATTTCCGGGCTTCTGCTTGAATGAGTCGAATCAGTCTATTCGATCGAACGAGTTTCTTATTCGATCGAATGTGACTTATTCGATTAGTAGTTCGATCGAATCAGAAGTAAATGATAAGATCTATCTCATTCGAATGTCTGTTATCGAACCAGATCTCATTCGATCGAATGAATAGCTCACCCGATCGAATGTGTTGCTCGTTCGATCGAACTAGTCCAGAAAATTTGAAAATTTTAAACGCATTCAGTCGTTTCGATATCTGTTCGTTCTAACACGTTTAAGTTTACAGATTCAATGGCTGAAGTTGCAGAAGTGGTTGCTCCATTCAAAACGTCTATCAAGCACAATATCGTGGCTTTCCTGGACGAAAAGTCTAGCCACGGGAAGGATTTTGCAACAGTTATCAAATTTCTGAAGAGGTCGAGGATTTCTGGACCTATCTCGAGGATCGTTGAGCCTATAATGTCAATTCAACAAGAGTTCTGGAGGAATGCCACGCACGACAAAACAGTCGTGCCGTCGGTTATTCGCTCCACGGTCAGAGGGCATGCCATCGTAATATCTGCCCAGGTAATCCGAGAAGTCTGCGGTTTTGAAGACTTAGAATCAGACCCTACATCATTACATCCTGCGGCAACTAGAGGATGTTTCGCAAGAATGAAGTATGACGGCGATCTCAATGCCGGTCTGCTTCACAAAGCCAACCTGTGCCCCGAATTCAAGTATCTGGCACACGTGGTGATGCATTGCTTGGGGCCTCAACGAACTAGCTTTGACAAGCTGAGGGAAAGCATGCAGTTCACCGTAGCTGCTCTGGTGATGAACCGCCCCTACAACTTCTCTCAAATGACGTTTGGTCATATGGTGGAAAACATCACGTTGAAACAAGGGAAGAGCGAGAAGTTTCTTCAGTACCCGAGGTTCGTTCAGATGATAGTTGATACTCAAGCACCGGGTCTACTGAAAGAAAATGAAGGTGATGTGGTGAAACTGGACCACATGAAGAATGAGACTCTCAACCGTCTCAAATCCTACAAAGAACGTCCCACCAGGCCACCACTCAAACGATGCTTCGGGCATATAGTCAATCCGTCCTACAGGGCCCCTCCGAAGAGGAAGTGGAGAAATGCTGCCAGTGACTCAGACGTCGAGAATTTACCGTATCAGGAATCCAGCGACGATTCTGACACTGAGGAGGTGGCGGGTCCCGGAAGACACAAGGACAGAAGAGGAAAAACAGGCTGATTGGTATTTAAATGTTGAGGATCTGGAGGCTGGTGAAGAAGTTAGAGCCGAGAAACAACCGGCTGAGATAGATGCGACTGAAGAAAGGCCTGCAAAGAGGCAGAAGAAGAAGGTTACAAGAAAGTATCGGAGTTTATTTTCCGATCAACCACGTCCTTCAATGGTACCATCAGTTGGGACTTCTGCCGCCCCTCCTGCTCAACCAGCACAGCCACCAACACCGCAGTCAGCACCACAACCTACTCCTCAACCTCAACCGGAAATGTCTATACCTCAAAAGGTTGCATCAGAAATTGCTGATCTTCACAAGGCTATGATGAAGATGTTATTGTTCAAGACAGAGCAAGAAGAACAGAATCGACTCAGAGATGAGCAGATTGCTAAACTTCAAGCTGAGAACGAAATGCTCAGGCTTGAAAACAGTCAGCTAAATGCTACTGTCGCTGAACAAGGATCTTCGATCAACGAGCTGAAAGAGTCAAATCTAAGCCTTGAAGCAAAAATGACCGAGCTGAAAGGAGATATTCTTCGTCTGGAAGGTCCAACCAATGTCGATGTGGACACAGACGAACTGGACTCTTCTGATGATGGAGGTGAAGGTATTTAAGAGTATTTTGAGTGAATGTAGTGAGGACTTAAATGTTAAATCTTTTTAATTAATGATTTGTGTGTAAACTTAGTTTCATATGTAATGGTATTGTATTTCATGTTTATGATATTACATATGTTTATTTAAAATTTGTGTTACATTGTGGTTTTTAATCAAACAGGTGATGCTGATCCGTTTAATGTCCAACCGCTGCAATCAAAAACAGCAGCGGAATATTTCACGTTTTTACTGGACAATCCAGATGAGCAGCAAAACTTCGCAAGTGGAGACTTGGAAGAAGGTGAAATTTCACACAATTTCACAGAAGAAGAACTGGAACAAATGTTTGAGCTATACAATGAAGAAACAGGCAAGTATCTGGCTTTGCCTTCAACAGAACAAACATCTTCTTCGGCTGCTACACCTGACTCAACATCATCTACGGCCGCTGATCCCTCTCAATTTGATGAAGTTGAAATGGAAGACTTGACACAGGAAGAATATCCAGAATACTACACGTCTCAAACTGACAATCTTCCTAACTCTGCAAGTTTCTTCCAAAATGTAACAGAGGAGGAAATACAGAAGAAGGCTGACGAAAGGTCAACCACAATGAAACAGCCTTCTGAAGCAGATCAAGCCGAATTCGTTGAGAAAACAGAAGAATGCAAGAAAGCTTTCAACGCTATTCTTGAGAAGATAAGGTCCAGACGACAAGCAAAGCCGACCATTCCTCACACAACGTCTTATAAGATGAAGGGTCGTAGAACTTCAGGAGAGATTATTGCTTGGGCGTGTCTGAAGGATCTTAATTGCATTGCTATCAAGAGAGAAAAAGGGGTTGAGTACTTTCAACGTATCACTGACTTGAAGACTCTTCCTACTTATGATCTAAACCGTCTGAACTATCTTGATATGCTTTACGCCAGTTCATCTCCATTTGCCACGTACTATCAGAGTGTATTGCGAAAGGAATACAACTCAAAATGGAAGATGATCACTCCACAGAGGCCAAAGAGATATACAAGTAAAAAGGAGATCGATCCGATCACCAACAGGCCAATGATTATCTTGAAGTACATGCCACCACTCACGATGAAGAAGATTCCTCTAAGAAAGATGAAGCAGGACTTCTACAAAGCATTCAGGCATTGGTACTATGATGGAAGACTGCATGAAGCAGTTATCGTGCTCAACGACAATGGAAATTGGAGCACAATTCGCATATTTGATCCTATGTGGCTCACAAACTTGTCACGGGAGGATGTCTATACACTATACAAGACAGAGATTCTTTATGCCCCCGAAGACAGAGAGCAAGCATTAACGTATAGAAATGTCATTAGGATTTGCTTTGCCTATGACATACATGCAGGATCAAACTGGAAAGAGCAACAGAAGAAGTATGCACAAGAAACTGAAGCTTAATTGTCATGTTTATTTTGTTTCTTGTTGTAATTCAAGGTTTAATCTTCTGATTGTAATTGTTCTTGAGTTGAATGTAATTTGTTTTGGATTGAGATAGATTGTGCTTAAATGTTTATCTAAAATTCCAATTGACAGCTTCTCAGGATATGCGGAACCTATGGTAAGTCTGACTGACTGAACCATTTGATCTTGAGAGAACTTCATGAAGAAAGGAGTTCGTGGATGCAACGTGCGCACCACTAGCTTTGAGAAAAGAGAGAGTGAGATAACTCCAAGGGGGAGTTACGATCGAGCAAGAGAACTCGATTGATTATAAGTAAATAGAACTGGCTCCAAGGGGGAGTTTGTTAGGACATGAAATGTCATGTGTATGTCCCCAGTTCTATCAGGATGGTTCGATATGAAAATAACGATCGTGAAACCAAGTTAACGGACTGAAAATGTCAAAAGAAACTGATTCGATCGAATCAGTGACTGATTCGATCGAACCAGGACTCATTCGATCGAATGAGATACTCATTCGATCGAATCAGTATTCGGTATATAAACGAAACTTAGGAAATTTCACGAGAGAGAGCACACATTACACACAGTCACGAACCTGCTACTGCCGAAAATCCTCTCTGCCAATCTTCGTCGTGTCGGTCTTTTCCTCCGTCCCTAGGTGTCAAACCGTCTTAGGAATCGTAACCGTGCGTTGTTGATCACCACCGAATCGCCGTGTTAGAGGATTCCGCACTCTAACACGTTGCCCCGTGAATCGTTGGGAAACCGTGTCCCGCACCGGTCCGACACTAACATAACCCACAAAGAAACCTTCCACAGGCTTAGCACCAAATTTTCCATCAGAATCCAGAACAGTACATTGAGATCCGAATGGCTCAAGCCACTTCAAATTAGGCTTTCGTCTATTAAGTAGCTCAAAACAGGTTTTTGCCATACTTCTTTACCGTCAGAACACGATTAAGAGTGTAACAAGCTGAGGCAACAGCTTCAGACTAGAAACTAATAGGTAATTTCGAATCCGCCAACATCGCCCTAGTTGTTTCAATCAGAGTACGATTCTTTCGTTCAGCAACTCCATTTTGTTGTGGTGTTTGGGGAGCACTAAAGTCATAAAGAATACCCCACTCATTACAGTATTGAAGTATACAGTTGTTTCTGAATTCGGTACCATTGTCGCTTCGAATCCTTCGGATTGGCAAGTTATATAACATCTCAAGCTTTTTGAACAAAATCATCAAATTGTCAATAGCCTCATCTTTTGATTCAAGAAACATTACCCATGAGAATCGTGAGTAATCATCAGTGACCAAAAAACAATAAAGTTCCCCTGTGAAACTTTTGACATTCACAGGACCAAATAAATTCAAATGTACCCTCTCGAAAGGTAAGTTGATCGTGTTGATAGATTTCGTCAGGTGCAACTTCTTCTTTTGTTTGCCCTTCTTGAAACTCAAACACTCAGAACTCAAATGAAAACCCTTAACGACTCCTTCAACCAATTGATTATGAACAAAGTAGTTCATTTTCCGAACATTGATGTGACCCATGAGACGATGCCATAACACAGATTCTTTTTCAGATGCTTTAGTTACAAAACACTGAACATTACCTTGATTTGATGAAGCAACATTCATGTTAAGTAGATAAAGATCATTTTCCCTTGGAGCTTTCATCAAAATCAATTCTTCTGGAATCTTATACCCAGGCTTAAGAATCATACAATCTTGACTTGTAACACTTGTTGAAAAGCCTTTGTCACAAATTTAAGAGATGCTCAGCGAATTATTCTCAAGCTCTGTGATGTAAGTCACATTTTCGAACATCAATTTCCATTCGATAAAGTACCTTCTCTAACAATTTGTCCTCTTTGATTTACTGCAAATCCCACATAACCTCCTCGAATATATCGAATATTCTTTAGCAAATGTAGAGTTCCAGTCATGTGTAAAGAGGCTCCACTATCCATTAATCATCGTGAGTCATTGGATCTTGAAAGCCCCTACAAAAACAAGCAGTTAGTGAAACAAGGAAACCCAAGCCTTCTTGATCTTGGGTTGTTTCATTTTTTCATTTAAAACATCCTAAAAATCATCATATTCATAATCAGACAATGATTCATCAGACGAACATGAACTTGATGAAACAACTGTTCATCAACTTGATTAACAACTTCATTTAAGGCTCAACAGCTTGTTAATCAACTTGATTAACAATTTCATTTAAAGACTTTGTAGCTTGATTATTAGTTGGATCAACTTGTTCATTCGGTGGTTTAACATTTTCATTGATTTTAAACTTTGCCACCCAATTCTGTCCAACAAAATTTTTCTTTTTGTAAAAACTATCATTTTTCTTAGCATTCGAAGATTCAGCCACTTCAGAAATCTTTTTGACATATTCCTTATCTACACACCTTTTTAAAATCTTGATTGGTGGAGATGTAGGTTTCACCACATGAACTTTAGAATATGGTTTTTTGTTCACCACATGTTTCCCTTGAGAAAATTTTTTAGGACATGAATAAAACAAATGTCCTTCTTCATTACAACATAAACACTTCTTCCTGTCAACAAAATTGTTAACATGATGAACATGATTCTCTTGTCTTTCTCTTTCATCTTTGAGTTTATAAAACTCCTCATTTGATTGCGTTGTAAAGATAGTCTCTTTTTGTTCCTCAGATGTCTCACCTTTAACAAAAACAATCTTTTGAAAACCATCTTGTGGTTTTACCGACTTTTGGTTATCCTCCTCGAAACCAAAACCCTTTCTTTTATAGTAAAAACTGGTTTTAGCAAATCTAGAATTCTGATTATTAGTTTTACCATGTGATTGGGTTTTAGATTTTTCAAATTGGTTAACAATTTTAACTTTTTCTTTAAATGTACCTTCCCGTTTAGACAAAACAAATTTAGCAGCTTGTTTGCCTATCTCACTTTCACATTCAGAACTATGAATAGATTGAACAACCTGCTTATCACGTGAATTATCATGTTGTGGTGTATTAGACACCTCGTTCAACACCTTATGATGTCCTTCAGCTTCTTTAGGAACTTAATAACTTCAAACTAGTGGCAGAACGACATGATATTTTGGAATCTCTTTCGGAACAATGTGATCCAAAACATATTGAGAAGCGAAATAACTTTTCAGTTTTGTTTCATTTCTTTCAATCTCAGTTTTAATCAATTGCAATTCTCTTTTGAGTTCCGCTTTCTCATCAACATGTCTGTTGATGGCAATTGTTTATCTTCAACGGTGTGAATGAGCATAGAAATCGTGTTTTTTCATCTTGCAAATTTTCATCCACAAGTTTTTCTCACATGATTGAAGCTTATCATAAGCCTCTTTTACATTTTATTATAATCATTTTTTTAACAAATTAAAATATGTTATCAAAGAATTAATAACATATTCCTTTTCTTCATATGATTCACAAATACATTTAATTTAATCAGGAGAAAAATTTACTTGACCATCAATGTTTGCATGAAGAATAGGTGCTTTTCCCACATCACGATTCATCTCTTGATCAAGACTTTCAGAATCTTCACTAGCTTCACTCTTTACTACATCTTGAATTTCATTAGTTTCTCTAGTCTCCTCTTGCTCATCATCAATTCCAAAGTCAATCTTTCCATGTGAAACTTCTTCGCCATTGAACCAACCTGCAAAACTCTCAAACACATCAGGTGGCCAAAATGACTTAAAGAATATATTAGAAATCGATTCAAAACTTTTAGGAGAATCCTCAGTAGCAGTAGTAATCTCTTCTTCAGCATCACTCATTCTTTTAGCAACATCATCATTTTCTGCATCATTCTTGTTTTCTTGTTTCATAACTTGTGAACTTTCAACAAATACTTCTGCCACATTAGCTTTATGAACAACAAAATTCCAGTTAAAATCCTCATCTAGTTGAGCATGACATGCCTTTGAGGACGAAGCTTTAAGTTTCTTTGATGTCTTAGCTTATGTAGGTGAACTTTGATGATATATGGCTTGTCGATTGTAATCTCGAGCAAACGGAATAGGACTAGAATCTCCAACTTCAGAATTTGACTTATCAAATTCAAGCTTAGCAAGTTGTTCCATCAAGAAAATTTGTATATCTCTCTAAATCTTTGAGCTCTCCTCACCACACTTGCCATACACCAACGAATGTCAAGCATTTCCATCTCCTCGGGGTCGGTTTGATCTTAATCTTCTTTTGTCATGTTGTAATTACCAATATGACCAGCGATTAAGCACTCATATGACTCCAAGACAGATCCAAAGAAAGCTATGTGTTCTTGAACATTCTCCATTGTTAGTCCATTGTTGTTTTTGATATTCACAGCAATATTGCATTGAACAACATTAGATGGTGGACTAGTGGGTTTTGATGTTGATCAGGAACTTAAGAAGTTGTCGAATTAATTCCAACGTAAGAGCTTGTAAAGTGATGTATGTTTGGACTCGATTGATAACTCCCACAAAAACTACTATTTGTAACATAAGCAGTTTGAATCTTTGGGCTATGAGCGATCACAAATTGAGATGCATTAAAATATAACCCAATGTCTTTTGTAACTGACGAACTCTTCATTTTTTGTTTCTTTCTCAGCTCAAGTTCATGTGCTTCCAACTTCTCAATGAAACGGGCTAAAGTCAATCTTGCATAATTTATCAGATTTGATTGTAGAATCATTTTAAAAGTATTCCAATCATCAGACAAAGCATCAGCAAGCTTGTCAATATATTCATACTCTTCTTTGTCAATTCCCAATCTTTTCATTTCATTTACAAGATGGCAATATCTCTCAATCAACTGAGGCATCGTTTCACCTTTGACCATTGTGAAGATGTCAAACTCTTTTTTCAACAATCCCATCTTCGAATTTCTCCTATCATGTATCTCTCTGAATCCGTTCATTAACTATCTTATCATGTCTTTTTATAGCCTCCTCCATAGACTCATCAACAAATAAAAGTTCATCACTAGATTCTACTACGTTTTGTTTTAAAGGTTGTAGCTGGCCTTCATGTTCAGCCACATCCTTTCCTTTTATTCTTCTACTTTCATTATCCACATCCTCCAGTCTAGATGGACCAATTTCCCTCACCACAGTGGGTGGGAACTCATCTATTTCTCTCATTAAGTCATCCATCTCTTCATCAACTTCTTTCTCTTTTTTTTTTTAATCAAAATCAAAGATTCAATACTGTAAAAATCTTAGTACAATATTTCAAGATCAAAATCATCTTGACTTTTATCATTTTCATCTCCAACATTTACAACATCATCAACCATCTCTTCAATCACAATCTCAACTACACTTTCAACAATCATGTAATATTTCACTTAAGCCTCATCATTTATTTCTTAAGCCTCATGCACATTCATATTAACCTCAAAATTCTCAGATTCATCAACTCTCTCACCTACATTTTAATCATGAACAACATCATATAATATATCAGCCTTATAACCTGAATTATCTGTGTCATCCTCCCTATCCCCTTCTTCCTCCTCACTATCATATAGATCTCCAAGAATTTTCAAAGCATTAGCCTCAACAACAACATATTTACCAGAAACAAGCATATTCTCCCCTATTTTGGTGCATCTGAGGTCTTCTCAACCTCAGGCACGAGGGTTTGAATCATTAATAAAGCATGTTCTAGTTGTAGTTCCAACTCTTGGTTCTTATCCTTCAATCTTTGATTTTCATTCTTTAAATCACGATTCTCCATAATCAGATCAAAGTTTCTTTTTAACAGATGATGGAATGAAACTGGGGAAATGGGATTAGAATTAGAAGATTAAGACGGGTTGGTATGGTTTGATGGGTTGAGCTTTGGATAACTCGTTCACTTGAGCTGGGTAATGTGTTGATTGTTTGGATAAGTGGTGATTGGCTATGTGTAGGTGGGGATAGAGATGTTTCAGTTTGTTCAAAGTTTAGCGATTGTGATGGTGATTGGTAAGGTGTGTTGGGTTGGTTTATTAGATGGTATGGTATAATTTCTAGAATGTAAGGTTCTGTGGGTTAGGATTTGGGTTTGGTTATGTGGGGAAGTTGGTGGTGATGGAATATAAGGTTCATATGTTTGGGAATGGTGAGGTGGTGAGGGTATATATGTTTCGTGTATTCGGTCTTGGGGTGGTGGTGATTGAGTTGTGGGTGGCGAAATTGGTGGTGTAGAAACAATGTTGTCCATGTTTACATCAACTTCATTTTCAGCATTTTTAATCTCCCCCTAAGCAGGTGATACAACCACATTCACGGCCTCAACCTCCGCCTCTCTCTCACCATCTCCTTCAACAACAACATTATCTCCCTCCTACAAATCGTCTCCCCCTTCATCATTATCATCATCATGCTCATCACTATCTTCCTCATCATTGCTCACTCTCGGTGAAGCAGGAACCTCCATGATCTTAACTTCATTATCTACCAACCACGAAAGGATATCATATTCCACTTCCGGGTTAAAACGGCTGGTAGGACCCAATTTATTAATTCTTCTACACACGTTTGGGTCTTGTAAGACATGAGTAATCCCAGCGGTTGGAAGATTAGGGTGCAAAATGTTGAATATGATTTGTAGGAATCGAGGATACATAAGAAATCTTTCCTTTTCGTCCTTCCTCAAGTGAGACCACCATCCCTTCGAAAATCATCCTTGAAAACTTAAATGGGAGGTCATATACAACAGCAACAATGGTTGTCTCGCGGCTCATCAGGGTCCAAGTGCCCCTTCTTGGTGTAAATCCCTGAATAATGTGGTGAATAAGAAACTTTATAGCAATGGGAACATTCCTTTATGGAATTGGCCTTCATTCACATTTCCGTGATTCCCCATTGTATCTTGAAATATTCTCAACAGTCTTTGATTAGTATAAGATAATTGTACATCCGGGTTGTCTTGCAATTGGAGGCTTGCACGAATTAGATTTTCAGTAATTTTAACCTCCCTTCCAAACACAGTGGCTTCAATCCTGCGACCGTATATATCATTTTCAAGTTTGGCTGATCACCAAAAGTTAAGATGGTGATTTCTGTAAATCACAAGACTTTATGTTAAAGCAAATCAAAGATTTGAGCGCACTCGAAAACAAAGTTTACTCGATAATACTTCAAAAATACACAGTATGGTTGAGAAGACTTGAACTATTATCTTAATATACAAGTGTGTTCAAAGTATAAAGTGTACTCGAGAAGTATGAAATATGCAAATATGCTTGAAGAACACTTGAGCTATTATTTAAATATATAAGTCTACTAAAAGCATGAGGTTTGCTCGATAAACAAAGTTCACTCGAAAACACTTGCAATTTCAAAGAAAGTATTCAGAAATATTTAACACTTAAGTAAATTAATATTTTAACAAGTATGCTTTAAAATGTACCAAGTTTACTCGACAGAGCTAAACAACAAGTAAATAGTCAAGTTTACTTGAAAAATATTCATTATGATCAATTTTAATTCAAAGTCATAAAGTATGCTTGAAATAAGAAAGCTCCAACTAAACACATATGTTTACTTGAAACTCATACACGAAGCATATTTAGACACATGCATATCTAACATTCATCAACTATACCTTGATGATATGAACTTCTAATAAAACACCTAAGTTTTCTCGAAAGTTCAAAAACATCAAAGTTTACTCGAAAGTACATATTCAGACATATGCATAGCAAACAATAATCAAGTATGCTCGAATGAGTTAAACATCAAATAAAACACCTAAGTTTTCTCGAAAGTTCAAAAAAAAAAAGTTTACTCGAAAGTACATATTCAGACATATTTAGAGTATAAATGCAAAACTTTTTGACTTAAACCATTATTTAATCATTTTTCTTATTTAGCTTTAAAGTTTAAGAGCAAATGGTGCATAATGAGATCAAATTTCAGTTTAATCAATTTAAACCCTTTTCTCTTTTATGAAAAGATCTCAACATGGGATCATATTGATTAAGTCACATTTCAATACTTCATTCTCATTATAATTATGAAACATTAGGCAAGTTAATAGCAGGTAATTACTTAGCATGAATTTCATTACTTTGGTGATATGTTTAAGGTTCAATCAATTTCATAATACATAAATGGATAACACTTATTGCACTATGATGTTTCATATCTCTTCTCAAGGCTTATTTGGCTTTCACCAGATCACCCTAAATTGACTTCAACCCCCTGATAGTTGGTCAAAATTTCTTTTATGACAGACATTTATAAGATTTTTTAATAATTCAACTTTTCAAACATTTGAGGTTGAACGTTGGACTTACTTGCCACGCAATACGGGCTTATAGGCCTTTCATTCAAGGTGTTTAGGACTTATTTTGATTCCCCACCTCTGTAGTTCTAGTTTAAACACTCATGTTTGTAATTTTATCAACTTTTGGTTGATTTATAATCTTTTTGCTTAAATTTTTTCTTTGTCATATATATAAACCATTTCATTTTGAGTGACCAAATACCAACAAGCTTGTGTATAACTGGGTAATTACTTTTCTGCCAAGCATTCAGAGATATGTATCTTGAGACAACGCATATTTAAACAACGTATCTCCACATTAAGATTTAGCATATTCATTATGTTTATATCACCTCCGTTTTTACACATCATGGAAAGCCACCATACATATCAATGACTGCACTAATAGTCTTTTTAGCCTATTAAACCCATATGACTGGTATAAATAATCAATCTACTATCATTTCCCATAAGGTTGGATCGATTTTCATTGAAAAACCTTTTAATCTTCTATAAAGATTGAACTAAATAGTCTTATCATTTCTCTACACCATTAACTTGCTCAGTTTGTCAAAAATGATTTAGCACAAGTTTGAAATCAAAGCATAGTTTTGACACAAGCAATCAATAACATACTCAAGAGTAATAAAAAAATGAAAGGTATGCTTTAACACAATCACACTTATCAAGACATCATTATCAACACATAAACATACCTAAGCATCATAGATACCTAAGTGTGACATATTTATTTAAGCACACATCAGTCAAACTGATTCACATATTCAGGCACATAACATAACTTACTCACTCAATACCTTTAACCAGATAGTCGGTTAGCACATGGAGCATACATCGTCAATCAGACTTCATCAGAGTAGATCATGCCTAAAGCTTTTAATAGAAAATGAAATCTTGTTTTATCTAGTGGCTTGGTGAACAAATCTGACAAGTTGTGACTAGTGTCAACTCTTTTCATTTCTATTAGACCTTTCTCACTGCAATCTCTGATAAAATGTTGTCTGATTTCAATATGCTTGGTCTTTGAGTGTTGGACTGGATTTTTAACAACGAACAGTGTGACAGTTTTATCAATAAAAATAGGAGTGTTCAAGTAATTCATACCATAATCCAACAGTTGATTCTGAATCCAGAGGACTTGAGCACAACAAGCAGAGCCAACAATGTATTCAGCTTTAGAAATGGAGTTTGAAACATTTGTTTGCTTCTTCCATTGCCATGATATCAGCCTGTCTCCTAAGAACTGACAACCTTGAAAGACCGGTTGCCGGATCATAAGATGTCATTGTAAACGTGTAGTTGCAATACGATACGGACCGAAAATGTTGTGTTACTATACTAAGCTATAAGGCGGAAACATAATCGCAAAGGAACTAAACACATATCAACTCATGTAATTATTACTATTTTCATATAAGACATATCGAAATCGACCTAACTAAACCTGCAAAACTCTCTTGTTCTTCAGGCGAAGTTGCCGTCACCAATACTAGGGTTTTTGGCAAACATATAGGGTTTCAGCGAAGTTGAGAAGTAGCGAAGTTGAGAAGTAGTGAAGCTGTGAAGTAGGAAGTTTAGTTATGCGAAGTTAAGTACCGGCGAAGTTACAAGCTAGTGAAGTTGTATTAACTTCGCTATTTGCTATTTCACAGAATCTTGTTTTTGATTTTTGAGTCCCATCTCTTTCAACTATGACTTTGTTAAACATCATTGAACTGGTAAAGATGGAAGTTGAAGCTGGTTCAGCAACTAAAGCTCCAAAACTACTTAAAGGTACGGATTTCGTTGCATGGAAGGATAGATTTGAACAATATGTGAAGTATCAAGATGCAAAGATATGGGTCTGCATTCAAGACGGGTACATTCCACCAACGTCCATGTTTGAAGGTCGTGAACAGATTAAGAAGTACAGTAAGATGGAAGATGATGAAAAGAAAATGTATGAGGCAGAAAGTAAAGCGCATGCAGCTATAACAATGACACTTCCACAAGAGATTCTTCATACTTTCAAAAAATACAAAACTGCTAGAGAGATATGGGAAGCACTAAAGAATATATATGAAGGAAATGTTGGGATACGTACCTCCAAGACAAAGCTGCTGAAAACTCAATTCTCCGTATTCAAGTATCAGAAAAATGAATCACTTGATGACATCATTACACGGTATTATCATCTGATGACCGAGCTAAATAACTACTCGATTGAATACAAGGAAGAAGAGATAGTGGAAAAGCTTCTTGATGCTCTCCCACCAAAATGGGAGATGTACACTGTTCTGATGGGAGAAGTTAAGGACTTCGAGAAGATTGTTTTGGAGACGGTGGTGAATAAGTTACAGAATTTTGAACTAAACATGGCACGAAAGGAGACACCTACTGATCAGGTTCAGGATCCGGGAATGTATGGTGCTAAGGTCACTCCAAACTCAATTTCAAAAACAGAATCCACTGCCTACTACTCAAAAGGGGAACCAAACTCCACTCCAGACGGTCATGTGATTCTCAGTATGGATGGTGACGTATGTTTTGTAGCAGGAGGTAGTAGTTACTCAAAACCTCAAACCACGACTGGTAATTTCTCAACCAATGCTTCTAGCAAGAACTACTCACAGATGCCTATGAGTGTGAAATCAACTGAACAACAGTTTGCTCTTTGTGCCTCCTTCATTGCATCTTATGAGAATTACATCAAAGGAAAAATAGTCGACCTTGCAACTTTGGATGAAGACTATGATCAGATCGACGCTGATGATCTGGAAGAAATGGATCAGCAGTGGCAGATGGCTATGATAGTAAGAAGGGTAAAGAGGTTTATGAAGAAAACTGGTAGAAAGTTTGTTGGAGAAAGACCGGGGTTTGATAAGTCAAAAGTTCGTTGTTATAACTGTCAACAAAATGGTCACTTTGCTAAAGAATGTACAAATGAGAGAGTCGAACGAAGCCAAAACAGGCCTGCTCAACAGAATGCGAGTGGAAGTGAAAACAGGGCTATGGTATCTCAAAAAAACGGTGGATACAACCGGAATATACAAGTTGAGGAGGTGTTCGAACAGGCAAATCTGGTAAATATCGTAACTGGAGGAAGTGACAAAGGGACGGGGGAAGATCAAGTATATATGGCAGAAGTGAACGATCAACTCTCAGAGGTATGTTCTGAACTTCATTGTGAACAATGTGAAAACCTGTCTGATCAATTGAAAACATTAACTGATCATTTTGTTAGTTTGGACACTCAATTTAAAAACTTAAAAGAAGAACATCACTATTCTAAAACTAAAGAAAACAGTTACTCGGTAAAAATAAAAGCTAGTGAAAAGGATATCAGAAGTCTTAAAGCCACTCTAGCTGAAAAAATACAAGTGATTGATCTTAGTTATGAAGTGTTAGAAGAAAAGACCAAACTAATTGCTGAAAAAGATAAACAGATAGCTGATTACCAGGTAAAAGTGGTGGAACTGAACAGAAAAATTGAACAATTTAGAAATTCTTCTGCTATGTTAGATCACATCATAAGTGTTCAACGTTCCCAGGTTAACAAAAGGGGAATTGGACTCTCTGAAGTTCCACCACCATACAAAAATAACTATACTTATGATCCTAGTAATCAGCAATCTGCGAATGTTGAAATTAGTCAGACAGTTCCAATAAAAGTTTCTGCTAAAGATACTGAAGTTAATGAGAGTGAAACAAGTAAGTCAAGTTCTAATGTCACAAGTTCTATCTCTAGTTCTGTCTCATCAAATTCGGACATGTCGTCCAAATCGGGTGAGATAAAAGAAGAGGTTGTGTTACTAAAACGAGGGGAGGACTATAAGTTTGATGAAAAGAAATCTTCCTTAAATCCGTTCGTCCCACCACATGTGAGACAAACGGATGGTTACACAACCTCATCATCTGCAACAACTTTTGAGCCGAAAGTTCAAAACAACCAGAATAGTTCGAACAGAAGTTGTTTTAGATGCAACAGGATAGGACACCTTGTCGCTGATTGTCCTCTGAAACAGAAAAAATCTAGAAATATGAGGCCTACTAAAACTGAGAATAAAACGAATACTAATTATGATGCTGGTAAGAATGGGAACACACCAAATTTCAATCATTGGACTAAACCAACATTTCAAAGAAATCAGTCTCATTTTTTCTCAGTGAATTACCCAACCAACAATTATAATTCAATTAACTCACGAAGGTTTGGATGGCCTCATAGCCAGTCATCTAGAAATTTTCCGTTCAGAACTTATAAAAACTCTCCTCAAACTGACTTTGAGCAACCAAGGTACTGGATGCCGGATAACAGGTTTAATCAACCCAAGACCAGAAGGTCTTGGGTCCCCAGATTTTAATCTATTGCTTTAATTGTGCAGGAACAGTCAAACAGGGCTGTAAACAATATGTGGGTTGTTGACAGTGGCTGTTCCCGGCACATGACTGGTAACAAGAAATTGTTATGTGACTGGAAGTCTGTTCAAGATGGAAGGGTTAGTTTCACAGGAGAGAGTGGAGGAAGAATTAGTGGTATTGGGACTTTGACAAATGGCAGAATAAAGTTGGAAAAATTGAATTTTGTGGAAGAGTTGAAGCATAACTTGTTGAGTGTCTCTCAGATTTGTGACAAAGAATACACCGTTCATTTTACTAAATATGAGGCACTCGTACTTTATCCTGGTTTCAAGATACCAGAGGCCTGGGTTGTGATGAAGGCTCCAAGAGAAAAGAACACGTATGTAATGGATATGAGATCAACTGAGATGGGAAATGAAGAATCATCTCTTCTGTCAAAAGCAACAGAGTCTGAGTCAGAGTTGTGGCACCGAAGAATCGGTCATATACATCTTCGTAAGATGAACTACATAGTCAAGAATAGTTTGGTACTAGGGGTTCCTTTGAAGAACTTCAATTTTGAAGACCAATGTGTATCATGCAAGAAAGGAAAACAGCACAAGAAGCTTCATCACTCCAAGAAAGTTAACTCAATTGTCAGCACCTTGGACCTACTTCACATGGATCTCTTTGGTCCTGTGAATGTAAAGAGTCTAGGAGGAACTTCATACTGTTTGGTGGTAACCGATGATTACTCACGATACTCTTGGGTCTATTTTCTGAAGGCAAAAGATGAGACAGTTCAGTTGGTACCAAGGTGGAAAATATAGTTGGGAGGAAGGTTAAGTACATCAGGAGTGATAATGGTACAGAGTTCAAGAACTATTAGATGGAGATGTTTTGCTTGCAGAAAGGGATAGAGCATCAGTACAGCTCCCCATATACTCCGTGTTGGTACATGATGTCAGTAGTTCAGTATCTAGTGTCTGTAATCGTGTTAGTTGGATTTGTTTATATGTTTTAGATAACTTGTCTCACAAGTTCGCCTGTTATAAGCGAAATTGTGGAACAAGCGAAGTTATCAACAACTTTGCCTAGCCTGTTAGGCGAAGTTGTCGATAACTATATATGTTTGATGTTCGGGTTATTTTGCTACAGTGGTTCAGTAAATGTAATTGTGATTGGGCTATCACGTGTTAAAAGAGTTGCAATACAACGTGTCTATTGAGTACTGTAACGTGTCTTTGTACTTGGGTTTAACGTATATCGCGTCTAACACTCGTATCGTCTTACGTAGGGATTCCGCACCTACGTAATACGAGATATTTCCGTGTAGATCCGGCTGGGAACCTACAATTGGTATCAGAGCTTTTGCTCGTGATTGTGTGGTTCGGGATTATCACACGAGTGTAGAAATCGTTCCGTTCGACTATTCGCTGAACGAGTTTACGTTGAAATACCGAGTTTTTGTGTCCTACTCATCTCCCACTATCAAATATAACCCATTACACCTTCTCATACCTTGCAATACGTCAAATTAAAACCTGCAAAAACTGTTTGTTCATCAGGCGAAGTTGCCGCCACTATTTGTAGGGTATAGGCGAAGATATAAGTTTAAGCGAAGTTATCTTTAACTTCGCCTATCTCACAAGTTCGCTTGAATTAAGCGAAGTTGTCATTAAGCGAAGTTAACATCAGGCGGAGTTAAGAAGTAAGCGAAGTTAAGGTTTTTTGCCAAGTTGAGTATAAGAGAAGTTAAACTTAAGCAAAGTTAATCATAACTTCGCCTACTGGGTACTGTTCAGAATAATAAAATATTATTTTTGAGTTTCTTTGTGTTTTCGAGTCGTATTTCTTTCAAAGATGACTTCTATAAACATTAAGGAACTGGTGAAGATGGTGGTGGAAGCAGGTTCAGCTACTAAGGCTCCGAAAATGCTTAAGGGTACCGATTTCGTGGCTTGGAAAGATCGGTTTGAGCAGTATGTTAAATATCAAGATGCTAAGATGTGGGTGTGCATTCAAGATGGATACATTCCACCAACGGCCTTGTTTGAGGGTCGTGATCAGATTAAGAAGTACAATACGATGGAAGAGGAAGAAAAGAATATGTATGAGGCAGAGAGTAAAGCACATGCAGCAATCACCTTGGCTCTTCCACAAGAGATTCTACACACTTTCAAGAAATACAAAACTGCTAGAGAGCTATGGGAAGCTCTAGAAAACCTATATGAAGGTAATGTGGGGATACGTGCATCCAAAATAAAGCTGCTAAAAACCCAATTCTCGGTGTTCAAATATTTGAAAAATGAATCACTCGATGACATCATCACAAGATATTATCACCTGATGACCGAACTCAGCAATTACTCCACTGTATACAAAGAAGAGGAGATAGTAGAGAAACTCCTTGATGCTCTTCCACCGAAATGGGAAATGTACACGGTTTTGATGAGAGAAGATAAAGAGTTTGCCGATATTGATTTGGAAACAGCAGTCAATAAATTACGAACTTTTGAACTATACATGGTTCGGAAAGAGACACCAACTGATCAGGTTCAGGATCCGGGAATGTACGGTGCAAAAGTTAGTTCAAGTTCAACTTCAAGGTCAGATTCAACTGCTTACTACTCAAAGGGAATCTCAAGCTCAAACTCAACTCAAGATGGTCATGTGACTCTCAACTTGGACGGTGATGTATGTTTTGTAGTTGGAGGAAGTAATTCTTCAAAACCTCAAGCCACAACTGGTAACTTCTCATCAAATGCTCCAACCAACAAATACTCACAGATGCCCATGAGTGTTAAATCAGCTGAACAACAGTTTGCTCTTTATGCATCCTTCATTGCATCTTACGAAGATAACCGCTCCCAGTTCTAAGTCGTGAGTGGTGTAATTTTTGCAGACATCTTTTCAAGTTCGATACGTGAAACACGTTGTGAACTGCACTCAGTTCATCGGGTAGTTCTAATCGGTTTGCTACGGGACCGATTTTTGCAGTAATATTGAATGGTCCAATATATCTCGGGGCTAACTTCCCCGCCTTTCCAAATCTGACTACACCCATTCCAAGGTGATACCTTCAAATACACTTTATCACCTTTCTCAAACGACAACGGTTTTCTACGGGTATCGGCATAACTCTTCTGCCGATCCCGCGCGGCCTTCAGATTGTTCCTAATTTCAAGGATTTTGCTGGTCGTTTCCTGGACCAGGTCTGATCTAATAACCTGAGTGTCGCCCACTTCAGTCCAGCAGAGTGGTGATCGGCACTTCCGACCATACAATGCTTTGTAAGGCGCTGCCTTTATACTGCTATGGTAACTGTTATTATAGGAAAATTCAACGAGTGGGAGATGTTGATCCCAATTTCCCTTAAAATCCAGTACGCATGCACGAAGCAAATCCTCCAGGGTTTGGATGGTCCTCTCAGACTGACCATCGGTCTGAGGGTGGTAAGCTGTGCTTAGATCAATACGCGTTCCCAGCGCTTCTTGGATAGCTTGCCAAAGATTGGAGGTGAAATGGTTATCCCGATCGGAGATGATTGAGATGGGTATCCCATGACGAGACACAATTTCATTTATATAAATCTGCGCAAGTCTCTCAGTGTTATAATTATTCCTAATCGGGATAAAATGTGCCGATTTGGTTAATCGATCCACGATTACCCAAATTGCATCATGTCCTCGGGACGTCTTAGGGAGATGTGTCACAAAATCGATCGTGATTTGCTCCCACTTCCATTCGGGAATTTCCGGTTGTTGTAACATCCCCGAGGGTTTCTGGTGCTCCGCCTTAACTCTCGCACAAGTCGTACACTTACTGACATACGTTGCTATATCCTTTTTCATACCCGGCCACCAGTAGAACTCCTTCACATCCTTGTACATCTTATCCGATCCCGGATGTATGGAATATTTCGATTTATGCGCTTCGTCCATGATTAATTCACGAAGGTCATGGAGGGTCGGGATCCAAACCCGATTTTTGAAATAGAGAATTTCGTCCACGCGCTGTTCGAAATTCTTCTCATTGCCGTAAAGTCCCTCCTTTTCCAATTGTTCCTCTTTCAACGCCTCACTTTGAGCGACTCGAATCAGGTCCGAAAGGTTCGACTGGACTATTATCCCCAGTGCTCTCACTCGCAATGGTTTAACCCGATCTTTCCTTCTCAAGGCATCGGCTACGACGTTAGCCTTGCTGGGGTGATAACGGATGTCACAGTCATAATCGCTTAACAACTCGACCCATCTTCGTTGCCTCATATTCTGTTCTTTCTGATCGAATATGTGCTGCAAACTTTTATGATCGGTGATGATGGTGCACTTCGTACCGTAGAGATAATGTCTCCAGATTTTAAGTGCGAAGATAACCGCTCCCAGTTCTAAGTCGTGAGTGGTGTAATTTTTCTCGTGTACTTTTAACTGTCGGGAAGCATAGGCTATAACCTTATTATTCTGCATCAACACGCATCCTAACCCTCTACGCGATGCGTCACAATACGCGACAAAACCATCGTCTCCATCGGGGAGACTTAAAATCGGCGCTTGGCACAATTTTTGCTTTAACGTTTGAAACGCCGTTTCCTGCTCTTCTCCCCATTCATACTTTCGATCCTTTTGAGACAGGAGAGTTAGAGGTTGGGCGATGCTGGAAAAGTTCTCTATAAATCGACGATAATATCCAGCTAAGCCTAAGAATTGGCGGATTTCCTTTGGCGATTTAGGCGCTTGCCAATTCTTAATTACTTCAACCTTACTCGGATCAACGTGTATTCCTTGATGGTTTACAACGTGACCGAGGAATTGCACTTCTTGTAACCAGAAGTTACACTTGGAGAATTTTGCATACAACTTTTCCTGATTCAGAAGCTCTAAAATTATTCTTAAGTGTTGTTCGTGCTCTTCTTTACTTTTCGAGTAAATCAAAATATCGTCAATAAACAGGATGATGAATTTGTCGAGGTAGGGTTTACAGACTCGATTCATGAGGTCCATGAATACTGCAGGCGCATTTGTTAGTCCGAAAGGCATAACTAAGAACTCGTAATGGCCGTAGCGAGTCCGGAATGCAGTTTTTGGGATATCTTCTTCCTGAATTCTAACCTGATGGTATCCCGATCTAAGATCGATTTTTGAGAAATAGCTCGCACCTTGCAGCTGGTCAAACAGATCATCAATTCGGGGAAGAGGGTACCTATTTTTGATTGTTAACTTGTTCAACTCCCTGTAATCAATGCACATTCTAAGGCTCCCGTCCTTCTTTTTCACGAATAATACAGGTGCACCCCACGGGGAATGACTAGGACGTATAAATCCTTTATCCAACAATTCTTGCAACTGATTGGATAATTCTTGCATCTCGGACGGTGCAAGTCAGTAGGGTGCTTTAGCAACAGGGCCAGCTTGAGGTATTAAATCGATTCTGAATTCGACCTGTCGGGTTGGCGGTAATCCAGGAAGTTTTTCTGGGAAAACTTGTGGAAATTCGCGTACCACCGGGATATCTTCCACCCGTTTCTCCTCAGAATCTGTGGTCGTCAAGCTCGCTAGATACACCACGCAACCCTGGCGTATATATTTTAACACCTTGAGGTGGGATATAAATGGTATCATTGTGCCCGACTTCTCTCCTTGCACTAACACCTCTTCGTCATCCGACACCCGGATCTTGACGATTTTCTTTTCACAGTTTATTTCCACTTTGTTACGTGCTAACCAATCCATTCCCACTATCACGTCAAAACTACCTAATTCTACCGGTACTAAGTCAATCAAGAAAGATTGATCGTTCAGAATAAAAGGGCAATTCCGAACTATCTGATTAACTATCATGGTTTTACCGTTAGCGACTTCTACAGTATAAGGTTCTATGGTTTCACTAATCGGAAGGTTTGCTATCAATAGGAACTTAACGGAGACAAAACTTCTATCAGCGCCCGTATCGAATAATACAGAAGCGTAATGATCAGAGACGAGGAATGTACCTGTCACTACGCTGGGGTCCTGGCGTGCTTCGTTTGCCCCCATCACAAATGCTCGGCATCTCGCCGGATTGGACGACGATGCTTGACCCACGGTTTGCCTCCCGTTTCCTCCATGGTTCAGTTTCGGGCAGTATCTCTTGAAGTGCTCTGTGCTGCCGCATTCAAAGCAAGCACGGCTGGTGGTCATCATTTGGTTTCCTTGTGGGTTTTGTTGTCGGGTTGGTTGGGTCCTAGGTGGCTGCGCACGGATAGGTTGCGGTTGTCGGTTCAGATTGTTTAGGTTTGTCCTACAACTCGGTGCGTAGTGCCCAATCCTGCCACACCGGTGGCACACTACTCCCTTGCACTCGCCAACATGCTGGTAACCGCATTTCCCACACTTAGGGAACGTCCCTTTCTGCGATTCCTGCCTTCCGCCTAAACTAGTCATGGCGTAGTTCTGGGCAGCCGGCCTAGCACGTTTATTTTGCTTCTTCTCTTGGATCCTATTGTCATACGTACCTCGCTTTCCCCCAGCAGACTCTCCTGCCACCTTCAGTGACCCACTCCTCACGAAATCGTATGTGACGATACCAGCTTGCGTCACCGCACCCTCAAACGTCTTGTGTCCCCTAGCGTTGACTATACTCCTTACTACTGGAGTTAGTCCCCATATATAACGCTCAATCCTCTTTGACTCCGGGGTGACCAACCATGGCACCAATCGCGACAACTCATTAAATCGGTTCGTATAACCCAAGTGGTCTGCCCCCTGCATCTCCAGGTTCCACAATTCGTTTTCTAACTTCTGCAGTTCGTTTTTCGGGCAGAAATGTTCCAGTACAAGGGCCTTGAGCTCTGCCCAGGTCATGCGGTTTGTCGCTGCCTGACCGCGAGTTTGCACTATTGTGTTCCACCATGTCAAGGCATGGTCCGTGAACGTGCAGGTAGCATACTTAACAACGTAATCCTCAGGGCAGTTGCTGATGTTCACAACAGACTCTATTTTCTCAATCCACTTAACCAACCCATTTGGTCTCTCAGACTCGCTAAATTCTAGGGGCTTGCACAACATAAAATCTTTGATTGAACACCCCTTTGTTGCAGGAGTCGGTTCAGTGCGGTTCGTTACTACACTAGGTATAGGGCCATTACTGTCTGTAACGACCACCCTAGGCGATGCGTCATTACTCGGAATCGGGTTACCGTTCGGTGGAGGATTAACATTTTGTTCCCCACCATTATTGGTGGTCGTTTGATTGCTCGCAGGGTCTGGATTGGTCGTATTGTTAATACTGGCGGCGATGCGCGATACTATATCCGGTATCGCCGCCTCTAACTGTCGAGCAATCAGACGGTCCACATCCACTTCTGACATTCGAGCTGACCATTTTGGTGCCATTCTACACAACATTAAGAAAGATACATATAATTAATACAAATTCCAATCTCGAAACACAACACACATTCCATTCATTAATAAACATTAGTACATATTACATAAACATCATCCCATTGATTAAGTTTTCATACATCGGTCCTACATCGGCATCATTTCGACATAACCCGCTATGGGTCAGTGCTTGAATGATACACCAAAAGTATCTACAATGTCATCCCCAAAAGAGACCCCCTATGGGCTAGTGGCTGTACTATAACTACCCAAGATTCACTCTATGTTAGCATCGCCACTAACTGCTTACACAGAGTATCAAAAAGCGGACCCTGACTACTACCACCCTAACATAACTAAACATGGTGGTATACCAACCACACCAACACTGCCACCATCGCCACCAATACCACCAGCAAACCCCGGATCCGTGTCTCCATCCGGTCAATCATCCACTGGGAGTATGCGCCCTCCCTCCTCAGCTGGCCAATCGCGTACTGGCTGTCCAGTACGCAGTCCGCCAAGTGTCTCCTCCTCTGGATCCCCACCGTCAAGGCGATGGTGTGCTCAATCACCTGCTCGGTGAGCACTTGGAGCCATGCAGCCTCGGAGGAGGGACGCTCATCCCTCTCCAGCCTAGGGGTACCCCACACGGGTGGAGGCACAGGCTCAGGCTGGGGGCGGTAGGACTCGCCCCTGTGGAAAGTAGGTCTAGGTGGGGTAGAGGTAGGTGGGACGTAAGGGACACTGATCCGCGCCGTGAGGCGGGGACCGGGTCTGGGAGGGGTAGGGGTGGCCTGTGGTGCGGGTGGGGTGGGGGATCTGGCAACCCTAGTAGGGGAGGACAGGCTAGCACTCCTACGGCTAGTCTCACTAGGCTCAGTGCTGGATGCTAGGCGTAAGCTCCTAGAGTTCCCAGAACTGACCTCCTCCGGGTCCTCCTCCACTGACAGACTTCGTGATCTCGACATCCTTACCTGTACACAAGTTAGCAAACATATAGTTCCTTCCATAATGTAAATCATAATTAATATACACATACTTATACAACTTTGTCACATAAAAATATTATCATATACTTACACATATGTTGCCGATTTTACCTATTAATGATCCCCGTGACTTCCCCTGAATTCCCTCGTGCGGACAAGTCTGTTATTATGTTCCGGACCATAATAACTCACTTGTCCATCCAAGTTCATCCAGATCTCGTCACTATAAATTATTAGTTGATATTCAGATCCTATAATACTTGAGCTACTGGTTATATTTTAGGTATCTTTTAAAGACATCCTAATTCTTTATAACCAATGGCTCTGATACCAAGTTCTGTAACACCCCGTAACCGCAGCGGAAACGTTAACGGGATGCGACAGACACGTCTGATATCAACAGCATTGCTTATAAAGGAAACACCACTACATTAATTTACACCATATTACATTGTTCCGAGTTTAGTTACCGTCTAGGCGTTAACACATAAGTTTTTACCAACAGTACATTAACATATTTAATACAAAAAGATCATTAATCTTCCATAAAAAGCACGCATCATCAAGCATGTAGCAATTATTCCAGTTTGTGGGTACCTAAAGAGCATGTAAAGAAAACGGGTCAACTACGAATAGTTGGTGAGTTTCACTAATTTAAATAAACAGTGACAAATCATTATAATAATCATATATTAGCGATGTAATTATGCTGAGCCCGCAAGTGAAACCTCTGACTATCCACACACAACCCCGTGGCATACTCCGCCCACGAACCTGCCCCAAACCGCTATGCCTAACATTACATAGCAAAATAAATAACAACAAAATAGACATGTGCAACTGGCTGGGAAACATCAGCAAATCCATGCTGGACCAGTTGGGTTTGTCAGACCAATAGTACTATCCACACTCTACCGGATTTTAGCTAATCACTCGTGTTGCGGGGCCTTACAATGTTAGCAACTCAGACAATTACCTTCTTAGTACATTTCCGTACGATTCCCGTACAATAAAACATATATAAATACACGCAAATCCATGCGTTCAGTATGTACTTAAACATTTCAATAGTAACATGCTTTCCGCCCCGGGAAAATATTTAAAAACAATTCAGAAAAAGGGGCTCGTGAAACTCACCTTTCGTAAGCAAGTAGGTAACAGAGTACGCAGCTACTAATCCGGATCTGTAATACGATCCCTAAGTTCGTTACTATACAATCACTATTAATATAACTTTAACCGTGTTAACCGGTACATCTGGGGACACTGTTAACCCAGTACTGTACCCATTCCGGGGGCATTATTAACCCAGAAACACTTCTCCGGACTCAGATTGTGATATCGTTTAGAGTTCAGTAGTCAAAATTACTATTAGTTCGTATTCCCCGTTTTGCGTGCATAGCACAGTTATCCGTTTTTACGTTTCAAAAATGAGTTTGGTCACACACGACCCGAAAATAGTTGTTGACTGATAATTTAATTAAAATTGTGAAATTAGAGCTCGGTTTAGTCGCCCCGATTGGCCGCGGGACCCGTTTCCGTCTTTAGTGTACCGGAAACTGTTAAATCGGATAAAATTACTCAAATCATCCGAATTATTTTCGGATGATTTATTTTTACTTGTTTAACTCAATTATATGAAAATAGTTCATTTTTAGGGTTTTTATACACCAGTCAGCTCGTTTAGGCGAACTTTACCGGTTTACGCTTTTTAAACTTTAAAAGTTTGTTTTTATTTTATTTTTAGCACAAATAATTATCCGTTTAATCTCGGATCTTGAAATTTTGCACAAATCACTTTTTGACAGTGGAGAATTTTATAAAAATATTTCCAGAATTAATTTTTATATTTAAAATTTATTTATCTATTTTTAAACACCATTTAAACACTAAATATGACGTAAATACCAAACGACCTTAGAAAAATCCCAAATTTTTCCTGGATGACCCCTGCCATCCACATAGTCCCCTGAAATTTTTCCAGAACCAAAATATCTTTTTACATGCCATTTTCACTAAAATCGAGCTAGAAAACCCTAGAACTCGTTTAACCGAAAAGCCTACTTAGACTTCTCCAACGGACCTAACATTTTGTGTGTGACTTTTACATTTTATATAAAGCTTATCTGGAATTTTTCAGAATTTTTCATGATATTTAACTATTTTTCACCATTTTTAGCCAAAACCGAGCATTAAATTCACCAAATATTCATCCTTTGTCCAAAAATTACCAAATTTTCACAGATCTCATATTTTCATGTGTAGATCATCTCTGTGAAATTTCGTAGCCTAACTCTAAAGGTACCACAATCTGTCCAAAACACTCATAAACGAACATAAACCGAATATACCTTTTGTTTTCCGCCACTACAAGCTACAAACTCGTCTTTCCGCCTTATCTACCACTAAATACATAACCTACAACAAACATACCACAATACCAAGCAAGTTACACTCACCATCAAGCCACTTACACTATAGTTTCGGTTATTGTTTCAAAACTAAAGTTTAAACCGTAAAAATTCGTTTTTGGTTCGTTTAACTCCTTTCTTGGACCAAGATCCCTTGTATAACCCGTATACATCACTTGATCATGCAAGAATCGGTTTCATCTCGGGTTTTCACCCTTTTTCACTTGAAACCTCATTTTCTTGCAAACAATCTCAAGAAAAGAAGATGAACACGTAAATAACTCGATTTTTACCTCGGTTTTCTTGCTAAAATTCTGGATTTTAAAGTGGAAATGTGGAGAGAAAGAAGGATGATGCAAATGGTTGATGTAAAAAAATGAGAGGCAAGGGGTTTCTTTTACCCCTAGCCGATCGGAACTCAAGGGGGGTGGGGTGGGACCCACCTTTCCATTTCTAGCCACACATTTGGATTATGGAAATCCGGATAATGTTTTGGATAATCTGGTTCAGTTCGTTTTTCGGTTAAATGTTTAATTCAGCTTAAAACGAGGCTAAAATGGTCGTTTTCGGCTTAAAAAAAAAATTTATATAAAACCGCTTTAAAACTTTAAAAACTTTAAAAACTTAAACCATGGCATTTATTAACTTAAAACATCATATTATTAATAATTGCGCATCTATTTCGGCTTGATCGATCGTCTCTTGCTTGATTTGGTATTAAAGGTTTCGTTTAACGTACCGACGTACCATTAAATCGAAAATTCTTTTTCTGTGCTTTAATTCACTTATCCCGAAGCTTTAATACTTCGTAAACATCACTAAATATTATATATCTCGTCTATAATGTAATCCTTGATTCGTTCGGGCTTCAGTAACCGTTAATCGGTTAATCGTATTTCCAATACAGTTAACTGTATAATCGAGTATAATCCGTACTGCGAATCATACATACTCGTATAAACGCATTATAATTCATATATTCATTATTAAATAACACATAAATAGTATATACCGGTTAGGGTATACCTGATTCTGCCGAAATCGTTACACCGACCGATTCGTTATGTTGAAAGCGTCAGCAAGAGGATATTCGCACAGTGCAGAGCATCGAGTGCTTGAAGTAAACTAGAGCTTCGTCCATGACATACTCCGCTATTTGGGTATTTGATCAACCCGGCGTATGTTGCTCCTCGTGGGGACGGGTTTCGAGATCCGGCACTGCAACATGCTGCTGTTTCTCAACAAGCATTGCCTGATGCTCCTGTTGTGGCACCGGAGGAACACGTAGACCTTGAAGCTGCTTTTGGTGGCCAAGGATTTTTTGACATGGAACGAGTTGATTCTGAGGAAGAGGTTCAGGTCTCAGTTGCGCAGGTTCCTAGTATGGATGTGTCGATGGTAGCTACGACTGTAGCTGACTCTGAAAGAACCGATTCTGACTCCTCAGCTGATGATGTTGCTGAAGCAAGACAGATACTGGTCGCTTAAGAAAGAATTCACGGAAAGAGAAAGAAAGATACTGATGACAGTGAGTCTGATTATGAGGAGGAGTTAGATCGGTTGGTTCGTCGATCGAAACGGGTAAGACCGGGTGAAGGATCGGGAGCTGGTGAAAGCTCGAGGGTGGTACGCTTCTCTACACCCGCTTTATTTGGAATGACTATGGTCCCTGCGTCCATGACTATGACAGGACCAATCACCTCGGATGTTCCCGTGGTTTCTACATCATCTTCATTTGGCATTCCACCCACTACATTCCAGTTTTCGACTCCAGAAATTGTTTCCTTGCCACCTCCTACACTTACTCCATCGGCGGTAGTTGCAAGATTCGTTGAGTCGACGCTGGTTGCCACTTCAGGGTTATCTGTTTCGATACCACCTGCGGTTACTTTTATGCCGGTTTTTTATGTTCCGGCTACTTTGGGAATCCCTTCACCGTATGCTCAAGACACCTCTCATATGAGTTTTGATTTTGTTGCAACCTTATCTGACTCGGACAGAATAGCAGCTCTTGAAAGGGTCGTGGCGGAGCAGTCAAGAATAAATCTGATCCAGACTCACGCTATTCAGCGCCTTGTTGCAGAGAATCAGATTCAGTCGTCCCTCCTGATTGAGCACGGAAAACTTTTTGATGCCTTGAAACAGTTCTTGGCATCTCAGGGGGAGACGAGCTGCAAAGGTGACGAGTTGAGGACGAAGAAGAGGAATGATCGAGACGATGATCCCAATGCATCGAAAGGTGCAGGTGGTGAGTTGCCAAGAACTGAACAAGCTCTTGGGACTTCCACATCTCAGGGGGAGTCTACTGGTGCAACTGGTGAATCGGGGGGTGATGACGTGGTGGCAGTGGATGATGAGGAGATGGTGGATGTTGATATTGAAGGTGACGACGATGTGTTACCGATTGAAGAAATTGAGAAAATAGGGGCTGAAATTGTGATTGACAGTGAGGTTGAAGAGGGAGAGATTGTGGAGGATAACATTGAGCATGAAATTCCAGAAGCTGATAAGTCAAATTTGGGTAAAGATACGGGAAGCGACGAGACTCAATGGAAAGAGCAGCCAAGATGGAAGAAGGCTATGCTAAATGGTTTGTAAAGACAAAGAAACCAGCGGTCCCAACTATGTTTAAGAAGAGTTACAACATCAAAGGGTATGATGAATCGAAGAAAGGGATTATATGCTGGTTATACGATGAGCAGTTGAGGCTATTTGTGATTAAACGTTTTGATGGAGTTTAGTATTTCAAGAGATTGTTGAGATCGTTTAATACCTTGCCAGAGTGTGAGGTGAAGGACTTAGCCAAGTTGGGGTTGATAAACAGGAGTGATGATAATATGGCTAGGATTATTGGGAAGATCGTTTGGAAAGAAAGTATAAAAGAGAAAAAGTTCGATTTATTAAAGCCGCATAAAGGAAAGCTCATTGAAGATAAAGACAGAGGTATGAGAGCTGATGGCAAACCTTGGATGATAATGAAGTATAAGCCGATCCGGTGTTTAAAAGAAGTGCCGATGAAACAAATGCCCAAGGATGTCTTAATGAATCTGAAATGGTGGTATGTTGATAGTGAAACAGCTGAAGCGGTGATGGAGGATGAAGATGAACAAGAGTTGCTGAGAGTGTATGATCCAATGCACTTGGTGAATTTGTCTCAAGCTGACTTGCAGGTGCTGAACGAGAAAAAGATATTCTATATTCCGGCATGGAAAGAAGAAGGCAAGAAATATAAGAGAGTAGTTTTCGTTTGTGTCAGAGAAGGAGTTCATGCTTGAAGATGGGTGACTCGAGTTTTGGAATTACAAGACACGTGATTGAAGTTTGAGATATGAAGCTACTGCCAAGGGGGCGTCTGTTGGTACATGATGTCAGTAGTTCAGTATCTAGTGTCTGTAATCGTGTTAGTTGGATTTGGTTATGTGTTTTAGATAACTTGTCTCACAAGTTCGCCTGTTATAAGCGAACTTGTGGAACAAGCGATGTTATCAACAACTTCGCCTAGCCTGTTAGGCGAAGTTGTCGATAACTATATATGTTTGATGTACGGGTTTTTTTGCTACAGTGGTTCAGTACATGTAATTGTGATTGGGCTATCACGTGTTAAAAGAGTTGCAATACAACGTGTCTATTGAGTACTGTAACGTGTCTTTGTACTTGGGTTTAACGTATATCGCGTCTAACACTCGTATCGTCTTACGTAGGGATTCCGCACCTACGTAATACGAGATATTTCCGTGTAGATCCGGCTGGGAACCTACACTCCGCACCAAAATGGAGTGGCTAAGAGGAAGAATAGAACTCTAATCGAAGGCGCCAGGACCATGCTGGCAGATTCTAAACTTCCCGTGGTGTTCTGGGCTGAGGCTATTGCTACAGCCTGTTATATCCTTAATCGTGTTTTAACTGTTAAAAGATTAAATAAAACCTGTTATGAACTTATGCATGGTAGAAAGCCAAACTTGAAGGGTCTTGAACCTTTCGGGTCCCCATGTTCGATATTAAAGACTAACTCTAAATTTGGTGAGAAAGCCGACGAAGGTATCTTAGTTGGCTATGTTGTTGGGACACCGAACAGAAGAGTCTTTAATCTATCAAACAACAAGGTTGAGGTGGTCTGTAACACTGACATTACTAGTTACAAATCACCAAGGCCTAGCATGGGACCGGCAGAGGCTTTCGACTATGATAAGCTTTTCAAATCTTTTAATGTACCTTATTTGGATTTTGCAGATATTGATGAGAAAATGGCCTCACAGATGCTGTATGACGAAGAGGAGGACACTGTACAACGTCCGCAATATAATGAAAAACAACCGACCTCGTCATATGCGGTTGAAACTCCAGCTCTTTCGAATGAAGATGAATTCTACAATCCATTTCACACTCAACCTCGACCTCACTCTGATGAACTCCCTTCAAACCTTGAGAATGATCTGGAAGTCAGTCTGGTACAGATCACCAAAATTCACAATAATCATCCTTTGGAGAATGTGATCGGCAATCCTTCTGATGGTGTACGTACTAGAAGAAGTTTGGAGGAACACACATGTGTGTATGAAAGCATTAAAGACATGGGTATTATAAATGAGTGCTTGTACACCTGCTTCATCAGTCAGATTGAACCAAAGAATTATCAAATGGCACTGAAGGATAGCTCGTGGGTTGAAGCCATGCAGGAAGAACTGGCACAGTTTGAAAAGATGGAAGTATGGCAGTTAGTTGAAAAACCGCAAGTAGTGAACGCTATCGGTACAAAGTGGGTATTTAAGTGTAAGAGAGATGAGAAGGGGATTATCATTAGAAACAAGGTAAGATTGGTAGTTAAGGGGTTCAATCAGCAGGAAGGAATCGATTACAACGAAGTGTTTGCTCCTGTGGCAAGATTGGAGGCAATTTGACTGTTTTTGGCATTTGCTGCACACAAAGAGATGAAAGTGTTCCAATTAGATGTGAAAAGTGCCTTCCTTAACGGTAAAGTCGATGAGGTGGTATATGTTGAACAACCTCCGGGTTTTCCTGACCCGGATTTTCCTGATCATGTGTACAAACTGAGCAAAGCACTATATGGGTTGCATCAGGCACCTCGAGCCTGGTATGCAACTTTGTCAGACTACTTGCTAGAGAATGGGTTTGAGAGAGGGAAAATTGATAGTACGTTGTTTGTCAAGAGGAAAGCGGGAGATTTTCTACTCGTTCAGGTTTATGTGGACGATATCATCTTTGCTGCCTCAAGAGTTACTATGTGTCAGGAATTTGAAGCAGTCATGAAGAAGAGGTTTGAGATGAGCGCCATGGGCGAATTAACTTTCTTTTTGGGATTGCTGGTAGATCAGAAGAAAGATGGCATGTTTATTCATCAAACGAAGTATGTCCATGATATGCTCAAACGCTTAAAAATGGATGATAGTCCCCATTTGACACTCCAATCTGCGTCAACCACACACTAGGTGCTGATTCCGACAGTGATGAAAATGTGGATCCCACTCAATATCGGGCAATCATAGGTTCTTTAATGTATCTAACTGCATCTAGACCTGATACTATGTTTGCAGTTTGTCTTTGTGCTTTTTTTCAGGTAAACCCTAAGGAATCACACATGAAGGGAGTGAAAAGAATCTTGCGGTATCTTAAAGGAAAGCCTAAGTTGGGACAATGGTACTCGAAAGGGGGAGAACTGGATTTGGTAGCTTACACCGATTCTGACTATGGAGGTTGCAATCAGAACAGGAAGTCTACAACCAGTGGATGTCAGTTTCTAGGAGGAAGATTGGTGTCGTGGCAGTGCAAGAAGCAGACCTCTGTAGCCATTTCCACCTGCGAAGCAGAGTACATGGCAGCATCGAACTGCTGCTCTCAAGTTTTATGGATACAACAACAAATGCATGATTATGGTCTGGATTTCACTCAAACTCCTATGTGTATTGATAACACTGCTGCCATCTCAGTAACTAACAATCCCGTTAAACACAGTAAAACTAAACATATTGACATTCGTCATCATTTTATACAGGATTGTGCTGAGAAGAAATTAATTGTGCTTGAAATGGTTGATTCACTGGATAATTTTGCCGATCTATTTACTAAAGCGTTTGACCGATCCCGTTTTCAAAATCTTATTGAGCTTAATGAGATGATCAATCCCGAGTAACCGTGTTTTCTCTTTTATCTTAAAAAAAACATCACTATCGCTTAAAATTATGTCGGTTGCTCAAGTTTGAAGGACATATCCAAGGATATGTTTGGTCCTTACTTCTACGTGTAGATTATAAGGATAGCTATTAACCAGATGACTGAAAGCGACCGGGGCGGTTTATGATGGGTTTTATTCTTTCGCTTAAAATTTGTCGTTCATACTTAGTTAGAGGGACACATACTCGTATGTGGTCAGTCCGGCTGATCCACTGGATCTTCAGGATAGCCGTTTACCTAAAGACTTTGATTTGATCGGGGCGTTTGAATTAAATTTTTTTTTTTGGGGAAATCATATATTTTTTCAAGTCTATAACTTCGCAAGAAGTTTCAATACGATATTAAAATGAAAATTGATCCAACCTTGGAAAGTGATAGATAAACTGATTTTGTGTGCCTAACTGGTGAAGTAATTAGGCCTAAAAGACTTTAGAACAGTCATTGTATGTTATGGTAGCTTTCTATGGTGCGTAAAAGTAGAAGTGATACAAACTAAATCTTCTCAGTTTACTGTGGAGAGTCATTCTGAGTTGTGCATGTCTCCACATACATCTTTCCGAATGATAGGCAGAAAAGCGATTACCCAGTCATACACGAGCCCGTGAGTGTTTGGTATCTGCAGTGATCCAGATTCGGGACTTGCAGTTATCTTAGATTTGTAGTTGTATTAGCCAAAAAAAAAATTGTTATTATCATTAAGCCTCATGAGATTAATCTTATTACAAATATCAAGAAAGAGGTAAGACATAATATTTCAAAGTATAAGAAAGATCGGGAAGACGACTCAGAAAATCGACGTTTGATTATTGATTAATCAGACACTACGGGTCGAAGTCAACTCGGGGTGACTTGGGGAAAGCCAAATACGCCTTGAGAATAGATAGGAGGCATCACAATCTCTCATGTGATGTCCATCTAAATTTTGAGCTTAATTGAACCTAATCTGTATCACATAAGCGATGAAAACCATACTAAGGTTTATACCTGCCTACAACCTGTTTCTCTATGTCATAATACCGCTGAACATGGATCTGTATGACAGCCACTTAATCAGTATGATTCTTGTTCGGATCTTTTCTAAAACATGCAGGTTTTCGTCATGACTGAAATTTGATCCCGTTTATTTAGTTATTCAAACTTTTCATTATTATTATGTATTTGTTCTTGTGATTTAACCTTTTTAAACTTTTGGTTACTTGGTTCTTTGATCGTTAATTTTAATCTTTTTGGGCGTTGTTAAAGACAAAGTTGAACATGGGTCAATTTTAAGCATCGTTGTCTTAAGTTAAAAAAAAATTAAAAAAAAATGGGTGAGCTTTCCAGACGGGCGAAGTTAGATGAAGGGCGAAGTTAATTGATGGGCGAACTTACCTTGTTGGGCGAAGTTAACATAACTTCGCCTCCTAGGTTTTTCTAACCTATATAAATGGATCGGTGGTCAAACCTGGTCAAAATTTTCCAAACTCTAACCCTCGGCGAACTTATTTATCTGAATCAAACATCTTAATAATCTGTTTGTCGTCCATGATCAAGGTTTGTAGGATCTTTGTGACTAGTAATTCGTATTATATGTTGCTAATCAGTGTATCAACGATCCGTTTTGTGGTCACTTTTGCAACAAACCCTTAACCCTCCTTTATCAATCCGTTTTAAAATTGTTTTGGAGAAAATATGTTTATCTGAATCTTAATCGGACTACCACATTCATGTTTTCATTCTCAAATCGGCGATTCCTAGCCACAACTGGGTCGTCTGGGTGCGCTGATTACGGCGGCGAAGTTAGGGTTTCAGGGAAGTTAAATACAACTTCGCCAGAACACTAACTTCGCCTGTTAATGCAAAGTTGCTTAAGTGTTCTGATCCGTCACTATCTGTGTTGGAGCTATTATCCTCAAGCGAAGTTGGACTTCATGCGAACTTCATACAAAGTTATAACATAACTTCGCTCCCGGTAAACGGCGAAGTTATGACCTGTTGAGGTACTGATCTAACTTGGCTCGTTTGTTTTACAGATATGGCTGTTGTGGCAGGTGCTGGTGGCGTTGGTGGTGATGAAGGTGGAGATAATAACAGACAGTTTTTTCCGGGTCACAATATGTATATCACCTTAGATCCGGATGCTCGAGGAATTGACGATTACCGTGAGATCATTTCGTTTCTCATTCGCTCACGCATCTTTCATGCTATTACTACTACTCTTCCGATCTCGCTTCCAAACATTGAAGATTTCTGGAATACGGTTGAGTATGACTGTCGTGTTGATCCATCGGTGATGCGTGCTACAGTTAACAATCAAGTGGTACAGTTCTCGGCCGATCATATAAGGGTAGCTTTACAGTTTGGGGTAGAAACTACAAATGACCCCACTGACTTTTTGGCAACTTTCCGAAATGGTGCTTTTGTTCGTATGGGGTACTCGGGTCCTTTGGAAGATTCTCATGGACGAAAGGGGTTTCTGTTAGATCAGTGGAGGTTTCTGATGCATGTGATGATCGTGTGCATGTCCGGTCGCAAAGCTGGTACAGATGGTATGGGGGCGACGATGCAATCGGCTATTAATACTTTAACCTACAACAAGCCTTATAGTTTTAGCTAGATGATTTTTTATGAGATTGATCGTCAGAGACGTGCTGTTGCACTGGAAAGATTTTTGATGTATCCGAGATTCCTACAGATGATTCTGAATTATGTAGCTCCTAATATGCCACAACGACGTCCTATTTCGTATGTGGAAAGTGTGTCTAAGAGAATCTTTGCGCAATGTAAGTCATCAAGTGCTCGTAGCAGACCTGAACTTCGTCCGAGGCAAACTGCCTTGTTTGGTTATTTAGTGAACCCTGCATATGTTGCACCTCCGGAAGATGAGTTTATGGATCCACAACCGCAACAGGCTAATATCCCTCAACCACCTCCTGTGGTTCAACCACCACCCGTGGTAACACAAGCACCGCCTGCTGATCCTGTTTTAGCTCCAAAAGAACAGGTTGATCTTGAAGCTGCCTTTGGAGGACAAGGGTTCTTTGATATTGAACGGATTGATCCAGCTGCTGAAGTTCAAGCCTCAGTAGCTGAGGTGTCTGATGTGAATATTTCCATGGTCGCTACATCTGTGGCGGATTCTGAGAGAACTGACTCTGACTCCTCTATTGACGATATCGTTGAAGCACAACAAATTCTTGCCAGACAAGAAAGGATTCATGGCAAGCGAAAGAAAGACTCAGATGACAGTGAATCAGATTATGAGGAGGATCTATATCGTTTGGTATGACGATCAAAGAAGGAAAGGGTTGGTGAAAGTTCTAGAGTTGGTGAAAGTTCAAGGGTTGTTTGTTTTTCCCCACCATCGTTGTCCGGTATGACTATGTTACCTGCTGCTTCTACTGTCACACTGCCGATCACCACAAGTGTTCCTTTGGTGACCACGCCGTCATCATTTGGTACTCCTCCAACCACGTTTCAGTTTACATCACCGGAGATAGTTTCCTTACCGCCTCCTACTCTTACTCCATCGGAGGTTGTAGCTAGATTGGTTGAGTCGACGTTGGTTGCTACTACAGGGTTACCAGTCTCCATACCACCCACGGTTACTTTTTAGCCTACCTCTGATATTCCAGCTAGTTTGGGAATTCCACCACCGTATGCTCAAGATATTTCTCACATGTGGTTTGATTTAGATTCTACTTTGTCTGAATCCAAGAGAATTGCGGATCTTGAACGGGTAGTTGCTGAGCAATCACGGATCAACCTCATCCAGATACAAGCTATTCAGAGGCTGGTGGAAGAAAATCAGATACAATCTTCACTCCTCGTTGAACATGGTAAACTTTTTGATGCTCTTAAACAGTTCTTAGCATCTCAGGGGGAGACGAGCTGCAAGGGTGATGAATTGAGAACTAAGAAGAGGCAAGACAGAGACGATGATCCCAATGCATCGAAAGATGCAGGTGGTGAGTTGCCAAGAACTGAACAAACTCTTGGGACTTCCACATCTCAGGGGGGAGTCTGCTGGTCCATCAGGCGTTACAAGTGGTGATAATGTAGTGGTTGTAGATGATGATGATGACTCAGTTAATGATGTATTAACAGTGGAAGAGATTGAAAAGATTGGAGAACAAATAGAGATTGATAGTGAGTTAGAAGAAGGGGAGATTGTTGATGATGGTGTAGAGCATGATATTCCAAATGTTGTGTAGGTTCCCTGGATGGATCAACACGAGATATCTCGATCTACGTAGGTGCGGAATCCCTGCGTAGGTCGTTACGAGCGTAGAAGACACGAATAGATCAAACATGATACGATAAACAAACACGTTATATTATAACCAAAACACGTGATACAATATCACTATTACAGACACGAACTCTCGTCCTCACGTTACAACTCTCGTAACTTCGATAATGATCACACGAACTCTTTTTACAAGCTAAGCCGTAACCTATATAAATACACGACAACTTCGCTTGGCATGTTCAGGCGAAGTTGTCCATAACTTCGCTTGACTAACAAGTTCGCCTAAACAGCGAACTTGTTAGTAACTTCGCTTAAGACATATAAAACATAATTAATCATTACAGACTCGATTACAGACACTAGACTATGAACTACTGACATTATGCACCAAAAGACTCCCCCTTGGCAGTAGCTTCATGCCTTGATCTTCAAGCACGTGTCTTGTAATCTTCAATCTCTTGGTCTTCATGCATGCAGTCCCTCTCTCACGTATACCGTGACTACTAGCTGATATTTCCTCGCTTCGTCTTTCCAAGAAGGAATATAGAATATCTTCTTCTCGTTTAACACCTGCAGATCAGCTTTCGATAAATTAACAAGATGCGTCGGATCATACACTCTTAGCACTTCTTGTTCGTCTTCGTCTTCCATCACGGCTTCAGCAGTCTGGCAATCAACATACCACCATTTAAGATCTTTCAACACATCTTGAGGCATAGTCTTCATTGGAACCTCTTTCATGCATCGAATCGGTTTGTACTTCATTACCATCCATGGCTTGCCATCTGCTCTCATTCCTCTTTCCTTATCTTCCACTAGCTTTCCCTTCTGTGGCTTTAATAACTCAAACTTCTTTTCTTTAATACTTTCTTTCCACACGATCTTCCCAATAACTCTGGCCATGTTGTCGTCGCTTCTATTAATCAACACCAATCTAGCCAAATCCTTCACCTCACATTCAGGCAATGTATTGAGAGATCTCAACGTCCTCTTAAAGTATTGGATCCCATCATATCTTTTCACCACGAACACTTTTAACTGATCATCATATAGCCAACAGATAATTCCTTTCTTTGATTCAGCATAGCCTTTGATATTATAACTTTTCTTGAACATGGTTGGAACAGCAGGCTTCTTAGTTTTGATAAACCAATGAGCATAGCCTTCCTTCCATCTAGGCTGCTCCTCCCATTCTGTATCATCATCTACTGTATCTTGACATACATCTGACTTTTCAACTTTAGGGATCTCGTGTTCAACATTCTCCTCAACTATTTCACCCTCTTCAACATCATCTTCAATCACTATTTCAGCACCAATCTTTTCAATCTCTTCGACTGGTAGAACATCATCTTCACACATAAACTCATCATCTAACATATCATCATCCAACTCCTTCAAGGCATCGATCACATCATCTCCCATCTCCTCGTCATCTACCATCACCACCTCATCACCACCAGAACCGCCAGCTGTGCTTGCAGACTCCCCCTGAGCTGTGGAAGTCCCAAGAGCTTGAGTAGTTCTTGGCAACTCACCACCTGCACCTTTCGATGCATTGGGATCATCGTCTCTGTCATTCTTCTTCTTTGTCCTGAGCTCGTCGCCTTTACAGCTCGTCTCCCCCTGAGATGCCAAGAACTCCTTCATAGCATCTATAATTTTTCCATGTTCAACCAGGACGGACGACTGTAGTTGATTTTCTGCTACTAGGCGCTGAATAGCCTGGGTCTGGATAAGATTCACCCTTGATTGTTCTGCCACGACCCGTTCAAGTGCGGCAATTCTTTCCGAGTCTGATAGGGTTGCATCGAAATCGAACCTCATGTGAGATATGTCTTGAGTATACTGAGGAGGGATTTCGAATGAAACCGGGACATCAGAAGCAGGCGTAACCGCAGGTGGTATCATACCTGATAACCCTGCAGTTGCAACGACTGTCGACTCAACAAATTGAGCAACCACCTCTGAAGGAGTAAGAGTTGGAGGTGGTAAAGACACAATCTCCGGAGTCGTCAGCTGGAAAGTAGTGATAGATGGGAGGCCAACAGATGATGATGTAGCCACCACGGGAACGTCCGTGGCGCTTGGCCTTGTGACCTGTAATGGTGTAGGGACAATTGACATACCTGACAGTGCGGGCGGAGCGAAACGTACCAACCTAGAGCTCTCACCGGCTCCCCTACCTGCACCTGTCTTGTCCCTTCTTGAACGTCTGATCAACTTATGAATGTCTTCTTCTTCTTCTGACTCACTGTCGTCATCTGTCCTCTTTCTTTTCCCATACGTTCTTTCTCGAGTTACCATCATACGTCTTGCCTCATCCATTACATCATCAAAATCTGAGTCAGCCACCGTCGTAGCTGCTCTAGTAACATCCACCCTCGAAACTTGTGCTACCGAGACCTGTACATCTTCTTGAGGATCAACTCGGTCCATATCGAAGTAGCCTTGACCTCCAAACACGTCATCAAGGTCCACATTCTCCTCCGGTGACACAACAGGAGCAGCAGGTATAGCTTGAGGTGCTCCTGCCTGTTGTGGTTGAGGGTCTCTGAACTCGTCCCCATTGGCAGGAACATACTCCGGGTTGATTAAATACCCAAAGAGTGGAGTATGCCTAGGACGGAGCTCAGGTTTGCTCCTCGCCCTCGATGTCCTGCACTGAGCGAAGATACGTTTGTTCACACTCTCCACGTATCTGATCGGGCGGCGCTGAGGTAGATTTGGAGCCACATGGTTCAAGATCATCTGGATGAATCTTGGATACATAATGAATCTCTCACTCGCCACTGCCCGTCTTTGTCTATCGATCTCATAGAAGACCATCTGACTGAAGCTATAACGTTTGTTATAAGTCAGAGCAGTCATCGCCGACTGCATGGTCGCACCCATCCCGTCAGTACCCGCCTTCCTCCCTGACATGCAGACAATCATTACGTGCATGAGGAAGCGCCACTGATCGAGTAGGAAACCCTTCCTTCTTTGTGTATCGCCCAACGGGCCCGAATAGCCAATTCGTAAAAACGCTCCATCTCGGAAAGGAGCCACAAAGTCCGTCGTGTCATCCCTGGTCTCATTCCCGAAACGTAAAGCCGCCCGGATTTGTTCAGAAGAGAACTGAACTTCTTGATTATTGATAGTTGCTCGCATAACCGGGGGCTCAACGCGGCAATCGTATTCCACCGTCTGCCAAAAATCCTCAATATTGGGTAAGGATATCGGCAGAGTAGTTGTGATCGCGTGGAATATCCGCGAGCGAAGGAAGAAAGTGATGATTTCGCAGTAATCCTCCACACCACTCGCATCTGGGTCTAACGTAATATACATATTATGACCCGGGAAGAACTGCCTTTGATTATCTCCTCCATCATCACCGCCTGCACCACTTGCACCAGCAACAGCAGCCATATCTGCAACAAACGAACCAAGTTAGATACACGTTAAGGCATAACACAAGTTCGCTTGTTACCATGAGCGAAGTTGTGATAAAGTCTGTATAGGCGAAGTTAAAAGTGGGGCGAAGTTGGGAACAACTTCGCTTCATCTTTAAGTTCGTCTAATAACTAATAAGTAAAAAGGTCCAGGCGAAGTTAATGATAACTTCGCTTCACCACAACATCGCCTCAGGCGAAGTTAAACCTCAGGCGAAGTTGCGGATAACTTCGCCTAATCCTTAAGTTCGCCTGAATCTGAATCGGCGGTTGATAGGTTTATGAAACAACGTGCAGTTGGTGATTTCGTGATTAAGGAATCCGAAAAACATGATTTTATGGTTATCTAGACGATCAATGTGTGAACGACCACGTTAAAACAAGTTTGAAACCGGGTTTAAGGATCGAACGTCCGAGGTCTCTAACCGGGTGTCGAAACAACCTAGGATTAACAACATTGAACATCGATTATAAGATATAAGAACCCAAACACACCTTTAATTGGAAAAGAAATCGAAGAAAAAGAAATCAAAGATGAAGATCGAAAGACAAGATCGCCGGAAATAGGTTAAGTTCGCTGGAATTTCGGAATAAGTTCGCTTGTTTTGAAAATTAATGAACAGTTTGACCTTTAGAGTCCTTTATATAGGGGCGGAGTTATACAGGCGAAGTTGTGGATAACTTCTCCTAGGGCGAAGTTATTCACAAGTTCGCCGATATATCAAATTTTACAAAATCAACCCCTATAATTTGAACAATTTGCAATTAAGTTTTAAAACTTCCTTAAAGAATTAAATGACAAGATCAAGTCCAAGTAACCAGTTATAAAATCATAAACTACCTAAGTACGAAAAACTTTTAAAAATTAAAGTACAAGGGATCAAATTTCAGTCTCGACAGGGACTACTACGTTTTAGAAAAGATCCGAACAGGAATCATACTAACTACGTGACTGTCACATAGATCCGTGTTTAGCTGTATTATGACATAAAGAAACAGGTTGTAGGCAGGTAAATAACTTAAGATGGTTTTCATCGTTTCTGTGATACGAGTTAAGTTCAATTAAGCTCAAAAATTAAGTGGGCAACAACTCAGAGATTATGTTGCCTCCTATCTATTCTCAAAGCGTATTTGGCTTTCCCCAAGTCACCCCGAATTGACGTCGACCCATAGTGTCTGATTAAGTTTGTAAGTACTCTTCATCTGCTTCCCGTTCTCTTTCTTACTCAATGATTGAGAAGTCTTGACATTGTTAGCTCTAGAATGTTTCAATAACTCATATTTTTTTTTTTTTTTTTTTTTTTTTCGAATAAACATTTACATAGACTTCAGAGTAGTAAACAACTGCAAGTCCCGAATCTGGATCACTGCAGTTTCTTCACACACTATCTTTACGGGAATCAGAACACTTACGGGCTCGTGTATGACTGGGTAATCGCTTTTCTGCCTATCATTCGGAAAGATATATATGAAGACATGCAAAACTCTTAAGGAGTTTCCACGTAAAATCGAGTAGATTTAGTTTGTATCACTTCTACTTTTACGCACCATAAAAAGCTACCATGACATACAATGACTGTTCTAAAGCCTTTTAAGCCTAATAACTTCACTAGTTAAGCACACAGAATCAGTAAATCTATCATTTTCCAAGGTTGGATCAATTTTCTGTTAAACATAGCAAACGAACTTCTTACGAAGTAGTAGACTTAAAAAAAAAATTTCATTTCCCTTAAAGAAAAATTTAACTTCTATCGCCCCGACCAAATCAAAGTCTTCAGGTCAACGGCTATCCCGAAGATCCAATGGATCAGCTGGACCGACCACATACTAGTATGTGTCCTTCTAACTAAGTATGATCGACTAATTTTAAGCGAAAGAATGAAAACTCATCATAAACCGCCCCGGTCACTTTCAGTCATCTGGTTAATGGCTATCCTCATATTCTACAAGTAGAAATGAGGACCAAACATATCCTAAGACATGTCCTTCAAACTAAGGCAACCGACATAATTCTCAGCGATAGTGACGTTTTTTTTTTTTTTTTTTTTTTTAATATGCACAAAAAGCATGGTTACTCGGGATTGATCATCCCATTCAACTCAACAAGGTTTTGAAATCTTGATTTGTCAAACGCTTTAATATATAAATCAGCGAAATTATCAAGCGTATCCACCTTTTCAAGCACAATCAGTTTCTTCTCAGCACAATCCCGTATAAAATGATGACGTATGTCAATATGTTTAGTTTTACTGTGCTTCACGGGATTGTTAGTTACTGAGATAGCAGCAGTGTTATCAATGAAAATAGGAGTAAGTGAGAAATTCAGACCATAGTCGCGTAACTGTTGTTGAATCCAAAGAACCTGGGAGCAGCAGTTGGATGCTGCCATGTATTCTGCTTCACATGTTGAAATGGCGACTGATGTCTGCTTCTTGCATTGCCAGGACACTAATCTGCCTCCTAGAAACTGACATCCTACAGTAGTTGACTTCCGACTCTGATTGCACCATCCATAATCAGAATCTGTGTAAGCGACTAGCTCCAAGTCTCCTCCTCTCGGGTACCACAACCCCAGCTTCGGCTTGCCCTTGAGATACCGCAGTATCCTCTTCGCACCCTTCAAATGAGATTCTTTTGGGTTTGCCTGAAAGCGTGCACAAAGACAAACAACAAACATTTTATCAGGCCTAGAAGCAGTTAAGTACATTAAAGAACCTATAATAGCCCGATATTGAGTTGGGTCCACATCTGCATCGTTGTCTGTCTCAGCACCCAACTTATGGTTGACGCAGATTGGAGTATCAAATGGAGTGCTGTCCTCCATCTTGAAACGTCTGAGCACATCATGGACATACTTGGTCTGATGAATGAACATCCCATCCTTCTTCTGATCAATCTGCAATCCTAAAAAGAAAGTTAGTTCACCCATAGCACTCATTTCAAACCTTTTCTTCATGACGGCCTCAAACTCCTAACACATGGAGACTTTTGATGCAGCAAAGATAATGTCATCCACGTAGAATTGCACCAGCAGTAAGTCGCTTCCTTCTCTCTTGAAGAACAACGTGCTATCTATCTTCCCTCTTTCAAACCCATTTTCAAGCAAGTAATCTGATAAGGTTGAGTACCAGGCACGAGGTGCCTGATGTAGCCCATACAACGCCTTGCTTAACTTGTACACGTGGTCTGGAAAGTCTGGGTCAGGAAAACCCGGAGGTTGCTCAACGTACACAACCTCATCAACTTTCCCATTTAGGAACGCACTTTTCACGTCTAACTGAAATACCTTCATCTTCTTATAAGCAGCAAATGCCAAAAACAATCTAATGGCTTCCAATCTTGCCACAGGAGCGAACACTTCATTATAATCAATCCCCTCTTGTTGATTAAAACCTTTAACGACTAGCCTCGCCTTGTTTCTTATAATAATCCCTTTCTCATCTCTCTTGCACTTAAAAACCCATTTTGTGCCTATCGCATGCACATGCTTCGGTTTTTCAACCAAAGTCCAAACTTCCATTTTCTTGAATTGAGCCTGCTCTTCTTGCATGGCTTCGACCCACGAGCTGTCCTTTAGAGCCATTTGATAATTCTTTGGTTCAATCTGGCTGATAAAGCAGGTGTACAAGCATTCGTTGATTATGCCTGTCTCCTTAATGCTTGTGTAAACACATGTGTGCTCATTCAAGCTACGTCTTGTTTGTACACCGGAGGACACATCACCAATCACATTCTCCAAAGGGTGATCTTTATGAATTCTCGTGGTCGGAACCGAACCGACATGCAAATTGTCTTCCAAGTTAGAAGAGAGCTCGTCAATGGTTGTTTCTTGCTGAGAGTGAAACGGATTGAAAAATTCTTCTTCAGGAGAGGCAGCAGGGGTATCGATAGCATTTGATGAGGAAGGTTGACATTTATCAAACAGCTGTCTTTGCACTAGATTTTCTTCCTCATCAAGGATCATCTTCGTAGCAATTCTCTCTTCTTCTTCTGCACTATCCAAATACGGTATGTTAAAAGACATAAAAAGTCTATCATAGTCGAAAAACTCAGCAGGTCCGTTGCTTGGTTTTGACGGTTTGTAACTTGTGATATCGGTGTTACACACCACCTCAACCTTGCCGGTCGATATATTAAAGACACGTCTGTTGGGAGTCGCAACAACATAACCGACTAAGATTCCTTCATCGGCTACTTCACCAAATTTAGAATTTGTCTTTAAAATCGAACAAGGGGACCCGAATGGTTCAAGACCACTCAAGTTGGGCTTCCTCCCATGCATAAGCTCATAACACGTTTTATTAAGTCTTTTAAAAGTCAAGACTCTATTCAGGATATAACAGGCTGTAGCAACAGCTTCAGCCCAGAACACCACAGGAAGCTTCGAATCAGCCAGCATAGTTCTGGCTCCTTCAATTAACGTTTTATTCTTCCTCTCAGCCACTCCATTCTGTTGCGGAGTATACGGAGCGCTGTACTGGTGCTCAATCCCTTTCTGAAGGCAGAAGATCTCCATTTCAAAATTCTTGAACTCCGTTCCATTGTCACTCCTGATGAACTTAACCCTTTTATCCATAACGTTCTCAACTTTGGTAATCAAATTCTTCACCATCTGAGCCGTTTCATCTTTTGATTTCAGGAAATATACCCACGAGTATCGTGAGTAATCATCAGTGATCACCAAGCAATAAGAAGTACCTCCTAGACTTTTTGCATTCACGGGACCGAAGAGATCCATGTGAAGCAATTCTAGAGTACTGACAATAGAATTGACCTTCTTGGTGTGATGGGATTTCTTGTGCTGCTTTCCCTTCTTGCACGCTAGACATTTGTCTTCAAAGTTGAAACTTTTCAAGGGAACGCCCAGCACAAGTCCATTCTTGACAATGTGGTTCATCTTCTGAAGATGAATGTGCCCCTGGATGGATCTGCACGGGAAACTTTTCAAGGGAACGCCCAGCACAAGTTCATTCTTGACAATGTGGTTCACCACAGGAAGCTCTGATACCAATTGTAGGTTCCCTGGATGGATCTGCACGGGATATCTCGATCTACGTAAGTGCGGAATCCCTGCGTAGGTCGTTACGAGCGTAGAAGACACGAATAGAACAAACACGATACGATAAACAAACACGTTATATTATAACCAAAACACGTGATACAATATCACTATTACAGACACGAACTCTCGTCCTCACGTTACAGCTCTCGTAACTTCGATAATGATCACACCAACTCCTTTTTCTAAGCTAAGCCGTAACCTATATAAATACACGACAACTTCGCCTGGCATGTTCAGGCGAAGTTATCCATAACTTCGCTTGACTAACAAGTTCGCCTAAACAGCGAACTTGTTAGTAACTTCGCTTAAGACATATAAAACATAATTAATCATTACAGACTCGATTACAGACACTAGACTATGAACTACTGACATTATGCACCAACAGACTCCCCCTTGGCAGTAGCTTCATGTCTTGATCTTCAAGCACGTGTCTTGTAATCTTCAATCTCTTGGTCTTCATGCATGTACTCCTTCTCTCACGCATACCGTGACTACTCGCTGATATTTCCTCGCTTCGTCTTTCCAAGCAGGAATATAGAATATCTTCTTCTCGTTTAACACCTGCAGATCAGCTTTCGATAAATTAACAAGATGCATCGGATCATACACTCTTAGCACTTCTTGTTCGTCTTCGTCTTCCATCACGGCTTCAGCAGTCTGGCAATCAACATACCACCATTTAAGATCTTTCAACACATCTTGAGGCATAGTCTTCATTGGAACCTCTTTCATGCATCGAATTGGTTTGTACTTCATTACCATCCATGGCTTGCCATCTGCTCTCATTCCTCTTTCCTTATCTTCCACTAGCTTTCCCTTCTGTGGCTTTAATAACTCAAACTTCTTTTCTTTAATACTTTCTTTCCACACGATCTTCCCAATAACTCTGGCCATGTTGTCGTCGCTTCTATTAATCAACACCAATCTAGCCAAATCCTTCACCTCACATTGAGGCAATGTATTGAGAGATCTCAACGTCCTCTTAAAGTATTGGATCCCATCATATCTTTTCACCACGAACACTTTTAACTGTTCATCATATAGCCAACAGATAATTCCTTTCTTTGATTCAGCATAGCCTTTGATATTATAACTTTTCTTGAACATGGTTGGAACAGCAGGCTTCTTCGTTTTGATAAACCAATGAGCATAGCCTTCCTTCCATCTAGGCTGCTCCTCCCATTCTGTATCATCAACTACTGTATCTTGACATACATCTGACTTTTCAACTTCAGGGATCTCGTGTTCAACATTCTCCTATGCCACAATTCGGACTCCGATTCGCTCGCTTTTGTCATAAGGCATGATTCTTCCGTGGCCATTTCAGTCGACCTCATATCCATAATATACGTATTCCTCTCACGTGGAGCCTTCATCACAATCCACTCCTCTGGTATCTGAAAACCAGGATGCAACACAATCGCCTCATTCTTTGTTAAATGTACGGTGTACTCTTTATCACAGATCTGCGACACACTCAGCAGATTGTGCTTCAATTCTTCGACAAAGTTTACTTTCTCTAGAGTCATCTTTCCATTAGACACCGTTCACATTCCTGTAATCTTGCCTCCACTTTCTCCAGCAAAGCTCACTCTCCCTCCTTGAACAGGTTTCAAATCGTGTAACAAGAATTTGTTACCCGTCATGTGCCGGGAACAGCCGCTATCCACAACCCATTGATTGTTGGCAGCCCTGTTCAACTGTTCCTGCACGATTAAAGCAGAGAGTTAAAATCTGGGGACCCAAGACCAATTGGTCTTGGATCTATACATCCCGAACTTTGGCTTTCCAAAGTTAGTCTCTGTATAATTATTTCTGTGAGTCCTAACAGGATGCCTTCTTGTGGATTGTCTATGAGGCCATCCAAACCGTCTTGAATTAAATGAATTATTAGTTATGGTTTTGGTGTTACAAGTGAAAAACTGAGATCTATTTCTTTGAAAACCTGGATTAGTCCATTTTCTGAAATTCAATGGGTTTTCAGTTTTATTATTAAATTGATTACTGTTAGCTCTTTTCTCAGATTTTAAAGGCCTCACACCTCTGAATTTTTGCCTCAGAGGGCAATCAGCAACAAGATGTCCTTGTTGATTACATCTAAAACAACACATGTTTTCAACTTTCTTATCAAAAGTTATATTAGATGTTGAGGCTGTATTACTGCCCGTTTGTCTCACATATGGTGGGACATACGGGTTTAGTGGAGACTTCTTTTCAGATGTTTTCTTTATCTCTCCACTTTTTGGTAATACTTCCTCTTGATTTGTCTCACTCGACTCAGAAGACTTGTCCGAGTTAGATGAGACAGGACTCGGAGCAGAAATTTTAACACTTGCAACAGGCTTACTAAGTTCTGGTTCTTTAGTAGTAACTGGAATTGGAACTGTCTGAACAACCTCAAAGTCAACAGATTTCTGATTACTAGGATTAAAAGTGTAATTGTGATTATAAGGTGGTGGAACCTCATGATAACCAATTCCTCCCCTCTTAACTGAGGAACCTTGATCACTAACAAGGTGATCAAGAATAGCAGAGGAATTTCTGAACTGCTAAGTTTTCTATTCAGTTCCACCACTTTCACCTGGTGATCAGCAATCTGTTTTTCTCTTTCAGCTATTAGCTTGGTTTTTTCTTCCAAAACTTCATAGCTTAGATCAATCACTTGTATTTTTTCAGCAAGTTTTGCTTTTAGACTTTTAATATCCTTTTCACAAGCTTTTATTTTAACTTTATAGCTATTTTCTCTTGCTTTAGTAAAATGATGATCTTCTTTTAAAGTTTTAAACTCAGCATCCAAACCAACATACTGATCAGTTATAGTTGCTAATTGCTCAGACAAGTTTTCACATTTAGAACATGTAGGTTTAGAACATACCTCGGAGAGCTGGTCTTTAACATCTGCCATGAGAGCTTTTTCTTCTCCGGTAACCTTCTCATTTCCTTCAGTTTCAACCTTCGCCAAGTTGGCCTGTTCGAAAGTTTCTTCAGAATGCAGGTTCCAGTTGTATTCACCATCTTCTCTGGAAATCATAGCACTATAATCTTTACTACCCCCATTATGCTGTGTAGACTTGCCTTGACCACGTTCTACACGCTCATTTCTGCACTCCTTAGCAAAGTGGTCGTTTTGCTGACAGTTGTAGCATCTTACCTTCGTCTTGTCAAACCCTGGCCTTCCACCGACAAACTTTCTTCCGGTCTTTTTCATAAACCGTTTCACTCTTCTCACGATCATAGCCATCTGCCATTGCAGATCCATTTCTTCCATATCATCAGCATCAATCTGGTCATAGTCTTCATCCAACATAGCTGGATCAACAATCTTCCCCTGAATGTAGTTCTCATAGGAAGCAATAAAAGAAGCATAAAGAGCAAACTGCTCTTCAGCAGATTTGACACTCATAGGCATCTTAGAGTAGTTGTTGCTATGAATACTTGGAGAGCAACTACTCATGCTTGCTTGCGGTTTAGAAGCACTAGATCCACCTGCTACAAAGCAAACATCACCATTCGTGTTGACTGACACATGCCCCTCATGTGATGAGTTGGCACCCGACTCTCCCTTCGAGTAGTAGGCAGCTGATTCAGTCTTCGAACCTGAACTAGAGTTGACTTTAGCACCATACATACCTGGATCTTGAACCTGATCCGTAGGTGTCTCCTTTCTAACCATGTTAAGCTCAAAGGTTCGGAGCTTGTTGACTGCCGTTTCCAGATCATATTGGGGAAAGTCTTTGTCTTCCCTCATCAGCACCGTGTACATCTCCCATTTTGGTGGGAGAGCATCAAGAAGCTTCTCAACTATCTCTTCTTCTCGGTAAGAAATTGAATAGTTGCTCAGTTCAGTCATCAGATGATAATATCGGGTGATGATATCATCTAGAGATTCATTCTTCAAATACTTGAAGACTGAGAACTGGGTTTTGAGCAATTTGATCTTCGAAGCACGGATTCCCACATTTCCTTTAAACCGGTTCTCAAGAGCTTCCCAAAGCTCTCTTGCTGTCTTGTACTTTCTAAACGTATGAAGGATCTCTTGTGGAAGAGCCATAGTGATAGCAACATGAGCCTTGCTCTCGGCCTCATACATCTTTTTCTCTTCATCTTCCATTTTGCTGTACTTCTTGATCTGATCACGACCTTTGTACTCCATAGTTGGCGGAATATAACCATCCTGGATGCATACCCACATCTTTGCATCCTGGTACTTGACATATTGTTCGAACCGATCCTTCCATGCAACGAAATCGGTTCCCTTCAGCAACCTTGGTGCTTTTGTAGCTGAGCCTGCTTCTACTTCCATCTTTACTAACTCAGAGATGTTAATTGATGACATCTTTCTCGAAAACTAAGAAACCCGAAAAAATCAAAAAAAAAATTTCTTCTGAAAAGTACTGTAGGCGAAGTTACGGATAACTTCGCTTAAGTCTTAACTTCGCTGAAGAACTTCGCTGATTCTTAACTTCGCTTGAGGTAAGCGAACTTAGGAGGTAGGCGGAGTTGTAGAGAACTTCGCTTGAGTTAGGCGAACTTGAGAAGGTAGGCGAAGTTGTGGATAACTTCGCTTAACCTTATATCTTCGCCGAAACCCTACGAACAGTGACGGCAACTTCGCCTGATGAACACGAAGTTTCTGCAGATCTGATTTCTGGGCTTTTCGAGGTTTTTGACGGTGTAAAGGGTTGAATACGATGGTAGGAGGTAAGAATGACACAAAAACACAGAAAACACGTCCCGCGAATAGTCGAAACGGGACGATTTCTACACCCGCGTGAATATCCCGAACCACACAATCGAGCAATCGCTCTGATACCAATTGTAGGTTCCCTACGTAGGTGCGGAATCTCTGCGTAGGTCGTTACGAGCGTAGAAGACACGAATAGATCAAACACGATACGATAAACAAACACGTTATATTATAACCAAAACACGTGATACAATATCACTATTACAGACATGAACTCTCGTCCTCACGTTACAGCTCTCGTAACTTCGATAATGATCACACGAACTCTTTTTACAAGCTAAGCCGTAACCTATATAAATACACGACAACTTCGCCTGGCATGTTCAGGCGAAGTTGTCCATAACTTCGCTTGACTAACAAGTTCGCCTAAACAGCGAACTTGTTAGTAACTTCGCTTAAGACATATAAAACATAATTAATCATTACAGACTCGATTACAGACACTAGACTATGAACTACTGACATTATGCACCAACATGTTGATAAGGTGAACTTGAGTCAAGATGAAAGTGTGCCAGATGAGTTTGAGTGGGAAGAACAGCCTAGATGGAAATAAGGATGTGCTCAGTGGTTCGTCAAGAAAAAGAAGCCTGTGGTACCAACAATGTTTAAGAAGAGTTACAATATCAAGGGCTATGCTGAGTCAAAGAAAGGTATCATTTGTTGGTTGTATGACGAACAGTTAAAGTTGTTTGTGATAAAGCGGTATGATGGAATTCAGTACTTCAAGAAGGCTTTGAGATCGCTCAACACATTGCATGAGTGTGAAGTGAAAGATTTGGCACATTCGAGATTGATTAATCAAAGTGATGACGACTTTGCAAGATGGGTTGGAAAGATTGTGTGGAAAGAAAGTGTGAAAGAGAAAAAGTTTGAGTTGTTGAAGCCACAGAAAGGAAGGTTGGTAGAAGATAAGGAAAGAGGAATGAGGGCTGATGGTAAGCCTTGGATGGTGATGAAATACAAGCCGATTCGACGCTTGAAAGAGGTTCCGATGAAGATGATGCCCAAGGATGTCTTGAAGGATCTCAAGTGGTAGTATTTTGATTGCAAGACTGCTGAAGCTGTTATGGAAGATGAGGATGAACAGGAGATTCTGAGAGTGTATGATCCCACGCACTTGGTTAATTTGTCTCAAGCTGATTTGCAGGTACTCAATGATAAGAAGATATTCTACATTCCTGCGTGGAATGAAGAAGCTAAGAAGTACCAGAGGGTGGTCTCTATCTGTGTAACACAGGGCGTTCATGCTTGAAGACAAGTGGTACGAGATTTTTGGATTACAAGACACGAGAAAGAAGATAGAGATATGAAGCTACTGCCAAGGGGGAGTCTGTTGGTGCATGATGTCAGTAGTTCAGTATCTTGTGTTTGTTTGTGTCTGTAATCGTTTAGATTGTTTGTTTTGTATTGAATATTGTTTCTTATATGTTCGCGGTGCTTTAAGCGAACTTGAAGGTCAGTGTAGTTATGACAACTTCGCCTAGTATGTTAGGCAAAGTTGTCGAGCTTTATATACTCTTAACTTCGGCTGTTTTGGTTAAGTTTTTTGTACGATTGGTTTTGGTGATCCTTTATATCACGTGTTGGTCCTAGAAATATATCAAGTATTATCTTATACTCTCGTGTGTTTATATATAGATTCAATGTATTAATTGTCTCGACACTTGTATCGTATGCGTGGGGATTCCGCACCCTCGTGTTATGAGATACTCCTGTGTAGATCCGGCTGGGAACCTGCAGTTGGTTGAACTAAAGATTCTATCACATCATCGTGATCCTTACCATCATCATCAAAGGATGGCGTAGCCGGTGTATCTTCAAACATATCATCAACATCTGGTGCCGGGTCATCAGTGAAAATTGGAATGTTGGGTCTTATATTTTTGACTAACGCATCGAATTAATATGTGGGTGAAAAATATATTGTTTGGTCTCAACCAAGGGTGGATGGCTTAAAGACCAAGTCATGCTAGACTAGTATAAATAGATGTTTTTATTCATTTATCTAGTATTGAGCGTATTATGTATTGATTGAGATCTTGAGTTTTATCCTTATGAGAGAGTCTCTTCCCCAGGATGAGCTCTCCCGGGGTGGATGATATTTCTTTTGTATGTATGAATGTATGAATTAGTGGTTCAACTTAATGAAAACCATTTGCCTAATGATATCATACTACCATTTCTATCTTGTTTGTGTTTCGATTAAATATATGTGGTCATCGTATTTTATTGATTATTGTTAATCTAATCAGACTCTCTCCTAATACATCTCATCCGTCCATTAGATCTTTCAAGAGTGAATAGGAGTGCGATTCAATGCTACTCTAGATTCGAGCTCCTCTATCAATAACGAATATTCACGCTTTCGCACCGGGGCTCAGTTCTGTCATGGAACTTCTTGTGGTGTAATTTCTTCACTAATTCCTTCCCCAAATGTTGTTGAACTAATAGTGTGGCGACTTCATCAGTAATTTCCTCTTCATGAAATGAGAAACAAATCCACAGGCTGTCATAATCAAACATCCACGAATCGCCCTTCTGTTGAATTGGAGTAGCATAACGTTGACAATCAATATGTTGCAAATACACAATCCGGTTAATGTTAGGTAAAAATACTCTTCGTAATGGACTAGAATAAGCAACAAAGAATCCCTCCACAGGAACAATTTTCATTTTCTTTATTTATTATATTATATCTCATTTATTGGCGTTTCACTCACTCAATAGTACCACTGGAAGATGTTCAGATCAACGAAAAACTCAACTTCGTAGAGGAACCAGTAGAAATTGTAGACGGGAAAACCAAACAGTTACGACACAACAAAATTTCATTGGTAAAAGTTCGGTGGAATTCAAAACAAGGACCCGAATATACTTGGGAACGAAAGGACGAATTCCGAAAGAAATACCCACACCTGTTCCCTAGAAAACCGATGACACATTAAATTTCGGGGACGAAATTTCTTAACGGGGGGAGAATGTGACATTCATGACAAAACGAAGTACACTATATTCTTTACGTAACAAGAAAACGATAAATCGGTTAATTCATAGTGCTTAAACGAGTGACCGACCGATACTAACTATGACCCGTATACATACTGAGGGGTCATATACGAGTTATATATATGTTATAGAGGCTAACATATTGATATTTAGGCCTCGGTACGTTTAAAACTCTTTAAACGAAAAAGGTTTCGTTTATTGATACGCTATAAGCTTAAACGCAATCGTTAATATCAAAACAAGCATTGTAGCATCCGTTAAGCCAAAAAAGATTTATAAAACACTTATATGACATGTTCTAAGCCATCCGTGAAAATATTTTGGAATTTTACAACGAGTCAGTACGTTTTTCTTATTTTACAAAAAACAAGCTGAAAAACACACGTTTTTACGTTATTTCTCACACCCGAATTAATTTTTTTGCGAAAAACCGAACCCGAACTAAACTTGAAGTGGGCTTTTCATGTTTGGGCTTGTATGTATAATTTAATGGGCCAAATCAGCCCATTAAGGGCCCATTAAGTATTCCGATCGGACAGCATGTAACCCCCCACATGTTTTTCTTTTACAAAGCTTACTTCACAAGCTTCCTTATTCATTTTCACATACCACACATTTTCAAGTCCAAGCAGCTCCCAACCTCTGCTCTATCAACTCCTTTCAAAAACCCTAAGGTATGATTCAATTTTAATAAGTTTTAACAAAGTTTGATCCATATGATTATCATATAAACATGTTTTGATTAGTGTTAAACATGTTTAACCATCCAAAAACCCTAAAAATCAAGTAAAATTATGTTTTGATGTTAAACATGTTTACAAACCTGGAACATATACTTTTTTGGTCAAAAACACGGATTAGAACATGAATACAACGTTTTTACGGTTAGAAAGTTCGGTTTGAACCCAAAACCGAAACCCTAATTATCAAGGCTGTTACATGGATGATTTATGCTTGGTTTGATGTTATATGATATGTACATATACTGAGTTTGCAACCCGAGACCCGGAAAGTCGTTTAAGCTAGCAAAATTCATCGAAAACCGACAAGGTAAACCCGTAATACTCGTTTAGGGGCTGTTTAGTATTAGGTTGTGACGTGCTTGTTGTTAGCTTGTGAAAATTTTCAGGGACATTAGGGATCATATAAATGAGTCCCTGTTCAAATTTGGTAATTTTTCGATAAACGGAGAATATTTGGCGAATTTATTCCCGTTTATGGGCGTTTATTTGGGAAAAATAGCAAAACATATTGAAAAATTATGAAACTTGGTTTTGGAGTTTGATATGGGATGGTAAGATCACTGGTAAAGTTTGGGAATCATTGGAAATGTCTAAGTATGGTTTGTGCAGCCATGGTGGAACCGAGTTTTAACAGCCGAAAAACGCACAAAAAGGCATTTTGTCTAAAGAGTTAGGTTATGGAAATTTTGCAGGGGTTATGTAGTCACATTGAGACCATTGGTAAAAATTATGGGATTTTTCGGAGGTCGTTTGATATAAACGGGCCATTTATTACACGATTATAACCTATTAAATGAATTTTTATAAATAAATAATTAATCATAAAATTTCTGAAAATATTTTTATAAAATTCCCCATGTCTTAATGTATTTTTACAAAAATTTACATAATTTATATGTAATTACATATTTAGTTATGATTTATTAAAGATTTAAATTATAATTGTTTTAACGAAACCGGCAGTTTTGTGTTTAACGGACTGACTGGTATGTCAAAATGTCAAAAGTGGTCAAATATCATATTTTTGAATGATATTGATAAAAACAAACTTTTTACGAGAATTCCGGACAATTCGGGTGAATTGTGCGCGTTTTGTATAATCAAAACCGTGTAAAAACGGAAACGAACCCTGCAATCAAACCAGACACCGAAACTTTAAAATTCTTTCATAAATCAAATCATTTTATCA